>NC_090217.1:5525995-5723495 GCF_033026475.1 Channa argus
AACAGTGAAGGCAGTGCCGCTCTTCCTCCTCATCTTTAGTGCATGTAGAGTGTTCTCCCTGAAAGCACAGGCATAAACACAATTTGCTGTTGTACTCTCTTGATTGTCAATTGACCTTCATTTACGTCAGTGCAGACTTGATATTTAAACACAAACAAACAGGAGCTCACCAGCAGACATTTTTGGCGTAGTATTCTATATTATCAGAAAAATCTCCAATCTGATCCTTGGCAATGCTCTCCAACCAATCAACAACAAGCTGGAACACAGTGAGCACGCAGTGATTATAATAACATATATGTGGTTTCTATTAATCTGTTTTATGGCCATTTTCAATTTGCTTATTAAAAAAACTAAAATGTAGACTTTCATACCAATAGTGAAAAAGCTGGACAAAAAAAAACAGAAGGCACAGCCAGTGTACATCTGATGTTTGTGTGAATTTGTTACCTGGCTCTGTCGTATGACAGCATCCCGCTGAAAAAGCTGCTCTACTACAATCTTCTCACTCTCACTGGGAACCTACACACAAATATAGATGAACACAATTTACTGTCTGCCTGCAGCATGTGTATCCATCAAGGTTGGAGACTATTGTGGCTGTTAAACATGTATTTGTATTGGCAGCTCGTAGTCATCAACTGTTTCAATTTGCTACAGAGATTGCTTTCCTTGCTTTAGCAGATAAGTGCTAGACAGTGGCCTTAGGATTTGTCTAACACTAAAGACAGAGCTAAAACAGTGTAAATGTTGGGCTTATAGCCATGTAGAGGACATTCGCAACTCCAACACTATCAACTATTAACAAAAACTAGAGTTAGGATGCCAGTTTTTGAATGTTTGCTGTTAGCAGCCAGCATTCTCAAATTTCCACTCACAACCATGTCTGTCATGATGTCATCTTCCAGTGCCAATTGGACGCGATCCCTAGAGAGGGGAAAGAAAACAACAACAACACAACAACAGATGATTAATAAGAGGCAGCAGTCAGAGCCAGTTAGACAGGTATTCCTTCAGTTGGACAGGTACCTGTAGAGAGAGGTAATAAGTCTCCAGGTGCTGCTCTCCTGCAGCAGCAGCCAGCGCACTCCTGCTGTTTTACTGTTCTGACCGGCTCGGAGTACCACAGACTGCAGCACGTCAATCTTAAACATGGTGATGGTAAAATAGTGAGTGATTAATCAGAAGCAGTCAGAAACAACCCAATTTAAACAATGGTTCAACATTTTTGCAAATGCGCAATGTCCTCATAAAGGTTACAAGAACACACACAGAAACCTACCTTATCTTGGCAGAGTGTCTGGTAATCCTCCACGAGCTCAAACACAGCAGAGGAAGAATATTTTACAAAGGATGCTAGAAAGTCTGGGAAAAGACTGGCAGCCGCTGAAAAGATCAAACGCATAAGTGTAAACAGTAGTACTGTAAACCAACACTATAGTCACAGAGAGGGCTTTGGTGTGTTTGTTTCACTAACCAGCTTCTCCTGGGTCGTCCTCCTTTAGCAAGGCTGAGCTAAGGTTTGAGATGTCGTCTGTGAAGAAACTGGAATTTTCCAATCCCGAAAGAGGGGAGGGGTACATGCTGTTAGTCCAATCACTGTCATCAAAATTCTGCACGGACAGTCAAAAACACAAACCATGTTAGAGCAAACGACAGACTTAAGTTGATCATTAATTTTTCTTGAAACTTCTGACTTTTTCCTGACATGACTGACATATCTGATGTGTAAGAGTGGCTCTCATGCAAAAACAACGTATACAAAATTCTCTTTTTATGTGACATTATTTAACATTTGGCATTCACAAATTTTCTCGTATAGAGATTTTTCTGCTTGGTACAAATGAATCATGTGTTGTCAGTATGAGGCCTGTAAAAAAGACCCACTTTTCTTTATAGGAGGAAAAATTTGGTACAGATTTCAGTCCAGTTCAGTTGCTGTTTAGAAAGTTCATTTTCCAAAAATTTCATCTGTGTCTTTATGCAGGTGACTGTTTGATGTAATGCCACCCATGCCACCATAGGTCCTGATTACGAACGACAAATTGATTTATTGACAGGTTATTATTTACTGACAAATACTTGAACCGAGATATTCTGAAACTGACACAAGATCTGCTAACAGCTTAAGCAGAAAAGAGGTCTCACTCTGTTTTGAGAGTTTTTATGACTTTATAGACACTCCACTCTGATAGTTTATAGTTGTTACAGAGTGATACCGCTCACTACACATATACAATTATTGGCACAGACAGCAGCATTGAAGCCTCTTTCTTAACCATTGTGCAGAGATCTCAACACACACACATACACACTGACAACATTTCATTTTCATTTCATTTAAATCATGCCAATAACATTACCAACAGCTGATCTAAGCTGCTGTTTGACTTTTACAAACAAGTACTCTACAGGTGCTGTAGAGTGAGGGGAAATAGTGTTCTGGGAAACTGATTGCAGAGTTGTCAATCTCTTAGATGGATTTAAAAAAAAAAAAACTGGAGGCCAAATATATTTAGGAAGGTTGTAAGTATATTTGTTGTACAATTTAAGCAGCTTGTTTACTTCTTAGTGTTTTGTTTTATCTATCTGTATGGAGATTTTATAGTTTTACAAATTGTTTATGATTTCATCCCTAATATTACTTTATCCCTGTTGTGCCTTTGGGAAATGCCTGTACTTACTGGAAGTGGACAAGACCAACTGCAATTTAGAGTTTGTATATTTGGCTTTAATTTCTGGTTAAGAGCAAGTCTCACAGAAAACAGTGGAAGAAGTTTATGATTAGAACATGTTCTTGCATGAGGCCCAATGAGTGTTCGAATCTTACCAGACTGCTGAGTGCATTTCTGGGTGTATGTGTGTATCGAGGCGTTCGACCTCCGGGAGCCAAAATAGTGGAGACATCTGGAACCCTGGGAGTTACTGAGAAAGAGAAAAAGTGGGTTAAAGTGAGAGCAGGGACCTGATAAAACCTGTAGAGGACTCATTGACAAAGTTTGGAATCAGGGGCTTTATATGAGAAACGTTTAAGAAAACTCAAAATTATTAGTTTAGTAATTGAGCAGCTGAGTGTCAGCAATAAGACACATTTTACAAAGTGACTCTCTCTTACTTCCAAGTGTTAAACTATCATATGAAGGAATAGCCAATCAGATCTGCCATATATAACAAACAAATAAATAAAAGCTTACAGTTGGCTTACAGTATTTAGTATATTGTGGGGCACACACACACAGAACTATTTATTTTTTTGTGTTAAAATCTCCAAAAACAATTTAAAGTGGAAAATTAAGCTCATATTTATTATTTCCATCAAAGATTAGAATTAAAGACTTTAGAGACTGCAATAAATGTTCAAATGCATGTATAATAATCTAATTGTGTTAGATTTTTATACATGATAGATTTTTTTCATGTGTTTCTGTGATGCAGTTGTTAGGGAATGTAGTTCTAGATTTCCCATCTCTGATTATGGGTACCATCAGAGATCAGATCAGAGGAGAGAGGAAAGCGGTGGGAGCGTGGTCATGTACATCAACAACAGGTGGTGTCATACTGGTCATGTTACTGTAAAAGAAAGTCTGTTGCCCAGACATCAAACTGCTGGTGATGGGTCTCCATCCATACTATATGCCCAGAGATTCCTCACACGCCATATTAATCCATTATATGATCCATTTATAGGGAGAGGGGGTGGAGATAAATCCAGATTAGAAATACCAGAGTGCCCACCTGTACAATAAACTGGAATGGTGAGGTAATGCAGCATCAATCTACAGGAAAACGCAGAGCAGGCTGTTTTTTCTAAGAAGACCAAGGTCCTTCAACATCTGCAGCACCATGCTGTGAATATTTTATGAGTCCCTGGTCGCTAGTTCCATCTTTTATGCTGTGGTTTGCTCTGGCAGCAATATAAAGTGGGCAGACAGTAACACAATGGACAAATTAATAAGGTTTGGTTCGGTTCTAATGTTGTCCAAACGCCTCTCAATCCTGGACAAACCTTCCCACCCACTCCACTGTGTGCTGGTTGCACAGAGGAGCACTTTCAGCAAGAGACTGATCACAGGCAAGTACTCCATAAAAAGCCACAGGAGATCCTTTCTCCCAGTGGCCATTAAACTGTTCAACTCGTAAATTACGTGATAGGTTTAATTCTTATGTTCCTGATGCTGTATAGGATAGCTTTCTAAATAAGTGTTTTTTGTGTGTGGGTCTGTCCTACCAGCCTGTCTGAACAGTGAAGCAGGGGTCGCCCTCACAGAGCGGGCTGGTGTGACCGTGGAAACAACAGGGCTGCCATTACTGGGTGAGGGGACTAAGACCAACAGTCAAGGAAGTAAGAATAGCAACAACAGATACAGTCCTAACAATATTAATGAAGTCCCACATACTTTTACAAAGTTTTCAGATTTTTAAATTATCTTTCTGCCATGGTAGAGGTCCTGGTTGTCTCCCACAGGAGAAATGGGAAATAGTCTGCACTTATATAGCTCTTTTCTACCTATTGGCACACAAAACGCTTTACACTGCTTCTTATTTACCCTTTCGCACTCACTATCACACACTCACACACCGATGGGGGAGCTGCTATGCAGCTGGCCAACACTCAAAGGGAGCAACTAAGTTGGGGTTCACTTCAACATGTGACACGGGGATCGAACAAACAACTGCGAGATTGGTGGATGACTGCTCTACCTTCCTGTGCCACAGTCACCCCAAGAAACAGATTTAGGGAATGAAGAAAACAGATCTATTGTAGTTTAGAAATTTTGCTTTAATCTTTCTATTACTCTCTGCTACAGATTATATATTTTATGTTTGCTTCATATGCTTTTAAATTGACCCAGAGCTGAAGGATACAGGCCACTTTTTTCCTCCTCCTGCGGGCTGCAATTGTCACCTCGTCGTCTCGAACTACTGGAGAGGGCAGTTCACTCTGACCCCTGCAGGGAAAAAAAATCATTATGTTTTATTACTGTCATATATTTAGGTTTTTTTTTTAATCTAATTTTGTCTTCACACAAGGTGTGTGTATATAAAATGACCAAACACTGACTGTCAACCTTTGGTGCTCAGGGTATGAGTAATAATACTTAATCAACATTTTAATGCAGGCCTATATATTAAGTATGTGGAAAATGTTTTTTATTGTTTGATGTTACTACTTTCCCTTATATTGAGGAGATAACGTTACTCCCACCATAGACTTCAATGCTTAAAATAACAGTTTTGCTAAGGTTAGTTGAAAAGACAGAAAGATGCAGTTATAAGATTTTTTTAGTGGCGTTAGCATTTAGTGTTGTCTTTAGTCAGTCAGAAACGCATACTGTTAAATTGGTTAACACGAAACGGCGTCCTTTGCAGTTAGTTAAACATGTCAACAGTATGCAAATCAGTAATTAGCTTAAGCAGTTAGCATTCGCATTAATTATGAAAGGCAGGGTCAGCCGTGTTAGCATAATTAGCCCCAGCTAGCGCAGTGCAGTAACCTGACGCGTACTAGTCGGCAAAATAACAAGTTAATGACTAAAAGTGCAGTTCACAAACACAGCTAAACACACAGTGATGTAAACGCCAATTAAAGTTCAAAGCATAAAAAAGCCATATATTTTACCAATCCATGGTTATAGTCTGCTATCAATTCCCGCTTCACGAGGTTTAACAGGCTTCTTCTACTTGTGTCTTACTTTTCTTCTTCTTCTTTGATGGCGGGTGAAAACCAACGTTATGGTGCATTTCCGCCATCTACTGTGATGGAGTGTAGAACAGAATTACATGCCCGAGGGAAACTACATGTACATACAACATATACAACATGTACAATTTCTCTTCAGTAAACTATTAAACTTTCACAAGTCTCTTTTCCAAGATTGTTTGGGTATTTTATGCGCAATTGTTAAACACCAGCCTATAAAAGCATGTCCAATATCTTCCTACAGTTACAATATCTTCCTTACAGTATCTGAACTTATCACATGTAAATCTACAACTAGTCACTCTGACAGACCTTTGAATATAGTAAGAATCTCTAATCTGAAAATATATTTCAGTCATATTTTATTGTTGGGTAGTACTCTGTACCGTTTTGTAATTTATTGATGCTTTATAAGTTGTTATTAATAGCTTTTTTAACTAGTTAAACATAATTTTTGTAAACTTTAGACCAATAACAAGGCATTAATTAGAACAACGTTTGCGTTGACACTATTTGTACTATTTGGCCATCAATCATCTGGAAAGGGCAAATGGACATCTATACCAAAATCCATTTATGCTAACATAAAATTCCACACATGCACTGCAATGCTCGTTTCCTCATTACACCACATTTAAAGCACATGCAAAACTATTACACATCTCTGATTTAATCTAGCGCAGGTATATCAAATATTGCATTTAACTTATTCTATCACGTTGTATGAACATCATGTTATCTTTCCTCCATAAAGTATAAAGTTCACAATTGTCTGCCCTAAGTGAGTCATCTGTTCCCTGATAATCTGTTATTCCCCCTCCAGTTCTGTCGCAGCCGCTGTTGCTGAACACAGACACGCATAAAAGGGTTTTTGTCACGGAGGAAACAGGAACTCACAGAAGCAGAAAACACGGCTGTAGTCAGCTGGAGAGTGGTAGTGATGGGAGCTCCGGCTCTTGTCAAAGATGTGTCTCTTTTGGAGCCGGCTCTCACCGCTCCAGATGGCTCTTAATTTAGTATCACTTTGAGCATTAGGTTTTAGCGTAACTCAGCAATTATGAATAGTTTGTGTGTTGGTATGCAATTTGTTATTTGATGTTTATATAAAAGAAATGAGGCAAGGGGGGTTTCTCTATGTTGGTTCAGTTAGGTAGATTAATAAGAATAAGTGTACCAATGACATAATCAATGGCGTCACATAAGTGGCATAGAAGTGTTTGCCTATGGGGTTTTACCTTTGAACTTTGCCAAACAAGTTCCCAAGGAAACGATGCCTATTTCCAGTTATTGGATTTGGAAAAGACGGAGGTGAACTACAAGGTAGCAGTGGAAAGTTACGTGTGCAGCTGTGGAGGTACACGGTTTCTTACCTTGTTCTGTGGAAATACTTTGAGAAACGTTTTCTTTAGAATTACTTTGTCCAACGCTCAATTGTGGAACTCAATAAATGTTCAGCTTTGAAGCGGATCATTTTTGGACCACCGCACACGAGTAAGCCTGCCCCTATACCTTATTTTATTTTTTTTTCACAAAAAACCCCAGTTAGTATTGTTTAGCATTTTAATCAAACATTTAAATGAACAACTGAACACAGAACCACAGCAAAGAAGTCCGACAAATAAAGGCCAAAGTGTTAACAATATGACATGTCTGCCCCCTTCCTTCTTTCACATAATGGTATAAGCCTAGTGTGTCCTCACATGTGATTGGCCGCATGGTGTGTCCATCAAAATAAAGTCCCACCTCTGTTTGCATGCATTTTAAGCAGAGCTGCGCAGGTGCGGCAGAAGAGGAGGAGGACGTTCGTTCGCAAAAGATACACCACAGGAGGGTGGGGAGGAAATTCCTCCAGTACACTAGTGGGAGTTCCTCGCTGCTATACGCGTGATTGGAGCTGCGAGTGCCGAGGAAAAGCGCACGCACACACACACATATGCTCGGTAACTCACGGGTGTTCGGTTGGCAAGGAGAAAGACAGAGAGACAGACAGAGAGAGAGAGAGAGAGAGAGGTGAAGAAGGAAGACCGATCGAAAGATGGAGACCCCAGGTAAACTTTTTCTTGTTGCGTGGCAGAATCCGAGACAGACAGAAAGACAGTCGGTGGGTCATCTAGCCTCGTTTTGGTAAAAAAAAAACAATAACCTGTGATTATAAGAACTAAAACTGTGTTGCGTTGGCATTAAGCAGCGAAACCCAAAACTGTGGTTCTTCCTAACCCGTAGGTGTAGCGTGCCCTAAGCTAGTTCTTAATTAGTAGCCGTTAGTCTGAGTCCGTGTTACGAGCATCACGCCGAACTTCATTGAAAAAATCCGTTATTTTACAGCCAACCATTCCATGCCTCAAGATTGTCTTTTGCAGATCAGCTAATGCTATTTAAAAGAAGTTGAGAAAATGAAAGTGGAGAGACATTTAATTGTATTTTCTCAAGGTCTGCACCCGAGTCTAAATCATAGTTACTTTACACGAGCACGGGATTGTGCTAGGCTAGTTATCCTGCGTGTTTGAGTCCAATAATGCACTTTTTACTGCATTTATTTGGCACCTGGGTATAGTGACAGTATAACTTTGCATGGTTCAACACAACACACCAGTACACTATTATCGGCTAACTACAGCTAAGTTATCATAAGTAAAATAGCCAAACTACGTGTTTTTTTATTATAATGTTAATATTAATGTAGTGATAATTTACGTTCAGCTGTGGCGACCCCTGAAGGGAATTTATAAAAAAAGAAAAGATTTATTCGCTGTTGCCAAACTGTCAAATATAAAGTGCAGTAAAAATTCCCACTTCAGTGACAACTTTAATGTCTGAAGTCACCAAGGACCATGTAACAGAAGCTTTAAGTGGTGTAAAAAAGTAGAACATCTTTTGTGTTCTTTATAGTGTATTTAACCATAAAACCAGTTTTAAACACAGCAAATTAGCATTTTTGAACTGGAGCTATTCGTAACAGTAATCTACTGATGAAAGGTTTATTGTGTTAGAGTATTAATGTGACATCCTGAAGGGGATCATCTTTAATTTGGCTGAAGATATTACAACGTCTGACGTCCCCTTTTCCTATTTTTTTCCAGTGTGAACAGCTACCTCAGCTAAGTTAAACAAAGCTAAGCCAGGAAACTTCCAGAACTATGGCTGACAGGCTGTTTTGTTTTACAGCCAACCGGCGCATCATCGCCGGCCTGTTGGTCAACCTGTTGTCCTCCATCTGCATTGTCTTTATAAACAAGTGGATCTACGTCCATTATGGATTCCCCAATATGACCCTGACCCTTGTTCACTTTGTGGTCACCTGGCTGGGACTCTACATCTGCCAAAAAATGGATATTTTCTCTCCAAAAAGCCTCCCAGTTCGCAGGATTGTGTGGTTGGCTCTGAGCTTCTGTGGGTTCGTGGCCTTCACCAACCTTTCCCTGCAGAACAACTCAATAGGCACATACCAGCTGGCTAAAGCCATGACCACGCCTGTTATAATCCTCATTCAGACCACCTACTACAAGAAGACCTTCTCCACCAAGATTAAACTGACTCTGGTGAGAAAAACTTACATCATCTCTTTGGAACCACAGTCATCTAAAGTTCTGCTCTTTAATGCAAACTTTATGGGTCCTAACAAAATGTGGGGAATCAGGTTAGATGAGGGCTGTTTTACTGTATCAATCACCGATCCATGTTATGTATGTCTGATGAAGAGGAAAAGGGTGTAGCCAGTGTTTTCCTTTACCTTGACCCCTAATGGTCAGTTATTCATGAGCAATATGGAAAAAAATATAAACATAGTCTCAAGATAAAATTCGATTCACTTTTTGCATATTTTACTGTAAGTCTATTTTAAAAAGTGAGTCTACCTACCATAACCCGTGGATGACTACTTGAAAAAATATATTTTCATAAGTAATTTTACAAATGCATAGAAAATGTAGACATATCTCACACAGGGATTTTTTTCCTAAGCAACTGTACAAAATATCTCTCTACTAAATGTCTTCACACAGAAGGTGAACTGTAGTGGCAATGCATACAACTCCTAAATCTCAGCAATGCATTCTGAGGACATAGCTGTCAAGCAAGGTTATTTGTTGATTGGTTTGTTAAAAAAAAAAAAGTAATGATGCATACATGTTACACTGGAGTAACTGAAATTATGAGATTCCAAATTGTAAATAAAATCGTGTCCACATCAAAGTTGTAATTGCGACGGAGAAATTTGTCTGAAAGTTAATTTTGGAGACTGTGACGTTTTTGTTCTGATATTCTGTCATGATTCTGAAAAGATTCACTCAGTGATTCAGTGGTGTAGGTCAGCAGAGGAGTGCTGCCTTACCTTTTTCCTATGTCCATCAAATTTGAAAGATTTTATACAAAGTAAAGTTATGAAGGCAACCTATTGTAACCCCTGTAGAAGGCTAAGTGCGAACCTCACAAGACCTTGTCTGCATCTGCCAATGGCTAACATGACCTGATCCAACTTTGCATTTTGTATTTACCACTTTATGGTGTATAAAGTTCCTGGAGAAATCTCAAACAGGGACACCTCACATTAATCAAAGTTTTTCACTGACACTACTTAAAATGCGAAAGTAAAACATGGAATTTTTCAGTGCACAGTATTTTTAGCCATTCCTCAACAAAGACTGTAATTATGCAGTTGTGCCCTTTCTTGGCATCCATCTTATGTGACAGGAATGGAGCATAAGGCCATGGCCAGATTTAAGAGGCTGAACTTGGGCAGTGGTTGCGAGGATGTCAACAGGGTCACCAGAAAATGTTTACATGTCCTTGTTGATAGTAGCAGACTTGATGGTTACCATGTACGGTATCTAAATAAACTAAATGTAGAATACATGTGGCATTTTTGGTGGTGTACTCTGAAGGCATAAACTTGACACTAAACAGAAAATCCTCCATTTTCTTCTGCCAGCCAGTGGAGGGAGAGTCCTTCCTGCTGAGTCATCAAGAGCAAAAATGGGATAAAAGCTTGTTCTTGTTGATGACTGCAAAATCGACATGTTGTTGAAGTACTTGTTCAAGTTGTATCTGAACATTTTTTGAGGATGTTTCTAAAGTTTTTCAGGTCCCTTGTGTTAAAGTTTGTTCACGCTAAATATATTGCGATGTTCTTTAAAAATTTATGACACTGTCACGATCTGTACGAGTTGGTTAGTTTGTTCATGTCTCTCCAGGTGCCCATAACATTAGGAGTGATGCTAAATTCATACTACGATGTCCGGTTCAACCTCCTGGGGATTGTGTTTGCATCACTTGGTGTTTTAGTGACATCGCTTTATCAAGTGGTGAGTAAAAACCCACACAGAAATGAAATGTTTCCAATGCTGGAAAGGCAAAGGGTTGTTGTTCTGTTTTTTATGAAATTGCCAACTAAATCATAAATCTGTCTGTCTCTCTCTCTTTCTCAGTGGGTGGGGGCTAAACAACATGAGCTCCAGGTGAACTCAATGCAGCTTCTGTACTATCAGGTATGACTCAACACCAGAGGCAGACAATGCTGCACAGTGCAGTCTGCTTTGTGCATTTACCATGCTGTCACTAGCTTTTTGGTCAAAGTGGCTTAGGACTGTTTTTTGTTTTTATACATACAACTTGATTTTGGGTGTTGTTCTTCACATGAATATAGTTTTTACCAGAGACTTGATTTTAGAACAGACTTATTCCAATTTTGTAGACTCTGAGACTTGGATTTTGGACTTGTTGATCTCTATATAGTATTTGTAGATTTTAATTTGTGACTTGTTCCCTTTCACATAGACCTTTACATGGGACTTGCCAATTTCTTATATTGGAAAGCCATTTGGGATTAGTTAGCCATGTCCCTTGGACTTTTTTTCATTTTGCATCCACTCAACTTGACCCTTACAAGTTAAAAAAATGTTTGTTTTTTTCATTAAGCTTAAGACTTATTCCTATATTTTATTTTATTTTTTATTTGGGTCTTAACTTGGGATTTGTTGAACTTAAATAAGGTTCCAACCTTATTGGTTTGTAGTTTTCCTTCTTTTGGGGCTTCTTGATTTTTGATCTGGTGCTTAAAGTTAAAATTGTTCTTTTCCATTAGGGGCTGTCTAGGGACTAATTTGTTTAAAGAGATGGGGAAACATTTACTAAGTCTGCAAATTTGCCAGTACAAAACAAATGAAGCATTGGCTGATCTACTGCAGGTCAGATGCAGTTTAGCTCCATTCATCCTATAATATTAATAGTCAGTACTGTGATTGTAGCGTGTTGTATTAATGAGTAATGTAAATTTTACCAGTAATTTTAATTCTGTGATTACCTTGCCAGGCTCCTTTATCATCAGGCTTCTTGCTCTGTGTTGTTCCTTTCTTTGAGCCGCTGACTGGTGATGGAGGAATATTTGGACCCTGGACTCTTCCTGCCCTGGTCAGTCTCAATCAAAACATACATACTAATGTATAGATTTTAAAATATACTCCCAGATTGTGTTGCACCAGCTTTTTAAAAAACAATGTCTACTCAACTTCTAGCTATGAGGTCACCTTTAAATATATAATTATGACATTTAGCAAAACGTTGCCTTGTAACATTTAATAACACACCTAAATCATTGCATAGATTTCAGCTTCTTGTAACTGTAAGGTAAGTATTTACTAAGTTTATCTTACAGGCAGCTGGTGTACAGTGAAAATCGTAGTAGTGTTGTCCTCTTGTCTTCTAGGTGACAGTGCTGTTCTCAGGTGTGGTGGCTTTCCTAGTCAACCTATCCATCTACTGGATCATTGGGAACACCTCAGCTGTCACGTATCCTTAAATACACAGGGGCCCAAAGAGGCTGCTGTGGGACTGTCAAGTGTTTTTAGCGGGGGTTTCCAAGCACTGTTGGGCAGGTATTATGGGTTCCTTAACAGGTTTAAGAACTTTGTTGAACTTTTGAAAGGTCTTCAGAAATTTTTCGGATGGTCATTGGTCTTTAAGGGTTTTGATTGGTTCATGTGATTTATTTATGTTTGTTTGTTTTTTTAGGTAGGTTAAGAGATGAAAAGCATTAAGTCTTTTTTTTTTTTTTTTTTTTTTTTTTTTTGACGTGGTTTAAAGCTTCTTGAGAAGGTTTCTGGTCTTCTTAGTGCGTTCTATGTCAAGAAATGTCTAATCTCATCGTATTATTGAAGTAACAACCAGGTTGTTGTGTTGGGTTCCTGGAGGTCTTCAGGCTGTTATGACATATTCAACATAATTATATTGTATATATTTCTTTTATGTTTTTATTATCCTGACTCTAGATTACAGCTATAATATGTTTGGACATTTTAAATTCTGTATCACTCTGATTGGAGGGTACCTGCTCTTCCATGACCCTCTGTCACTCAACCAGGTAAGTTTCACCCTGTTGATTTTACTTATCAAACTACTACTTATAATCTTGACCCAATCACATAACCATCTTATTCAAACTAATTTTTTCTCTACTTGCTTCTCCGTCATCCTGTCTTCCCCCCCCCACCCCCCCACCCCCACCCCCACCCCAGGCATTTGGGATCCTCTGCACTCTGGCAGGTATTCTGTCTTACACTCACTTCAAACTGGTCGAACAGGAGGAGGGAAAGAGCCGTCTGGCTCAAAGACCATAGGCTGACTGACCTTTCAAACAATGGCAGGGATTCCTGCTATTTCTTGGACAGAGCCTCATCAGCCAGAGAAACCTCTTTATATATTTTTATACTTTACTGGGAGAGTGAAGCACTTAAATTCAGGTCACTGATTGGATGAAATGTGCACAACAAGTCAACAACTCATCCTCTGCTCTTCACATTCTTTCCATGGTACTTTGCGCAAAAATACAGGTGTTTTTTTTAAGGGAAGCTCATCACACTGGCATCTTAACTTTCAACCTTCATTCATCATCTGCTGAAATGAGAATGAAAAACTGTTAACTCAAACTTTTTTTTTTATCTTATCCAAAGCAGATACATGCACAACTTTATCAAATAACTTTTACATAGATGGATGTGGGTGAAAGTTTTGCTCAATGGATTGGATCAAAAGGAGACTACTGGGTCTAAAATGGTAATAGCGTATCGTTGTTTTTTTGTTTTTTTTCCCCCAGCTACTTTTTCTTGTGCAGCAGAAAGTAATCAAGAGCTCAACAAACACATAATACAAGATCAAATTTTTCATTGACTGAAAACATTTTTGGTATAAACTGTGAAATTAGAAGGCAGTGGAATTAATGTTATTACCAAATGCTTCATCAACTTGCCGAAAGTGCTTTGCTGAGCCTATTACAATATCATTACACTTTGGCCAATTGCCACCGGATTTAAAGAATAGTGCTGTTTAGTAGTTTGTTTTTTTTCTGAATGCAGTGAGATTAAAGCGTGATTTTTCTGTCCTAATATGACTTCAACAAGCACCTGCCAACAAATTAACCAGTATTCTCTACCAGTATTCTGTTGTGTAGCACTGTCAGAAGTAGGCATTAAGCTCCAGTCACACCAGACGAAAGCTCAGCAAAATCCTCTGGATATTTTACTCTGTTACTTTATGTCAAAAGACCTTAATGAGACAGTAAGTTTACACAAAAAATACATTATCAGTCTTTACAGAGCCAGAAATGGGTTATATGGAACTGCACACATGGTGTTAAACCATAGTAGCTTCCTCCATTACAGTTCCTCAAAAGTCGGCTAAAGGCATAAAGTAGCACATAGCGTTTATTAACCTCACTCACGCAGGTGGACTGATTTTTGCTGTATCCAACACTGGTGTGGTTGAGACTCTAAAAGAAACATTAACAAACATCAGGGGCAGCAATAATGTTCACAATCTTGCTGTCTTTTGTTTTTAAAATGTAGTATTAATAGTCTGAATCATTTCAGTTTCTACTTTTGGACTGTTCCTAGTCTCTCAGTGTTAGTTTATTTATTTTTTTAATTTTTTTCCCATTTTGTGTGGTACTGCACCCTCAACATTTTTGATTTATACCTTGATGAGAAGCTGGGAACTACTGTCTTGATTATGCATCAGGGACAATTCAAGGAAGCTCAATCAGGTAAAGGTAGCATTACAGGGGGTTTGTAGGTCAGTCACTTCAAATCAGTAAAGTGTGACCTGAAACTTTTGGAAATCATAGCTGATATCTATTTCCTAGGTAATATTTCAAAAAATTTAAATTCCTTTAATTCGCCTACAGTGAATGGAATCAGCAAAGTGTCTTTGCACTGGTTAGACAATGTCTGTATCTGGGATGTTATGCTGCCTCGCCACATATCGCTATATAGTTAGAAATTTGCTGATTTTATTATACATATTGTGTAGAACATGTTCCCTCTGTTAAATAAAAACCGAATTGTGGACTTTACAGCTCTTTTAAATTGTATTTCTGTTGAACAACACATTAACAAGTTTTACACCCTGTTGGTATTAGAAGCATTTAAATCCTTCTCTTAAGTAAAAATATCAAAGCATTCAATTTAAAATGCTCCATTGCAAAGAAACTAAACTTAGGTTTAGTAGGTGGAACTTTTAACAATTCTAAATGATAATTCTCTCCATTCTAAAGATCAGGTAGACCCTAAGTGTTCAAAAGACAAATCTCTGGCCAGTCTGCGGCCACACAGCCCCTCATGCAGCAAGCTGTGGTGCATTGTGTTCTGAAATGTCTCAGTCATTACGGCATTAAAAGTTTCTAATGTCCTCTTAAAATCTGCAGCATCCAAAAAGCTATACAGTTGGTTGTGTTAAAGTACCTCAAAACTGTATTAAGTGGAGTACTTGAGTAAATATACTTTCTACCACTGCAGACATGCCGTGTTATCAGGCCTTAAACACTGACAACTCCATAAACCTGCTGTAGGTTAACTGCTCCCATTCATTATAACCATACCACAGTTTTCCTGTGAAAAGCTGTTCTGTATAGCTTTCTGTGGCTCTGAGCTACACTTTCAGTTCCACCTTTATGTGTCTGTCATCCACACTGGGTCAATAATTCTATAACAGCACCTCACACACACCGTGGCAGGCAGTGCTGGAAATTAATTCATGAATGGAAACTGTGTTTAAAAATATATATAGTGTCCTGAGAAGGAAAAAGAAAACTGCTGTCGGAGAACCTCACAAAGAATGTGTGTTTCTAAACCATTATAAATAGACTTAAGATACTAGTTGTATTACCATTCAAATTAGTGTAGCAGCTTAGGTAAAGGAGTTACATTTATTTAAAAAAAACTACCAGCATTTTCTGACCTTTTATGACTGCTTGTACCTACAAAAGTCCTTCTTTTTTTTTTTTATGAAAGTTCGCATTTATTTAAAAAATGCCAAAACAAAATGTGTACATTTGAGATCGATGTTTGCAAAAGCTGGGACAAGCAAAATTAGACTGCAAAGTTTAAATATTAAAACAACTCTGTTTTAATATATTAAATGTTTTAAAAATACAACTGATTCCTAAATTCATAGGTTAATTGCATTAGGTGGAGGTATTATGATTGACTGTAAATGGAGCAACTACCAAATATTAAAAAAATAGTACACATTTGATTAATAAAGAACTAAAGATGCAATAATTGAAAGTGTGAACATCATCTGTAGCTTATTGCAAGACTCTGTGATATCGCATCTTTTAGTGCTCATGCCGTGCTCTCATGGGAGCTGAGTGTTTTAATGGACATGAAGAGAAAGAAACATCTGGATACGTTCAGACCTAAGAACGTGACCGACTAGACTCATATGCACAGTTAACTGATGGTTAAATACAGTGACATTACCATATGGTAGACACACAGATATAAAACTGATTTTATACACATGCTCACATTTTCTGGGCTCAAGTTTAAATAAACAACATCTAAAATATATCACAATATGCTCTTATTGCATTCAAACACAATTGTAAGAGGATTTTAAAAGAGGCTTTAGAAGTGTACCAGCATACAGTAGTTATATAATGAGTGGTTATAGAATGGTGTTGTCCACCATGACAAATAGAATTTAATAAGGTGAAACGGGGAAAATAGTACTTGCCCATGACTGCATAAACATGGATTCAATCAGCTAGTGACACTACAATGTGACCATGAAGTTCTTCATTCAGATCACACTTCCATTAAACTGAAGATCAGCATTTTCCTGCTAGTTGGCTGTAGAAGAAGGTAATATGTTATAGGGGGAAACAAATCACTGCATTATATGGTTGATACAGATGCACTGGATGATTAAATACAATTTCTTGATGATCTTGATGCATCACAAAAATAAACTCAAATTACAGTGTTGTGGTTGTTTGCCTCCCCCAAGCAGTCAAGTTGCACTTTAGATGCATGTCTGTCCACACTTATGTTCTATAATTTTCTCCATGAGTCCAAGTGGACATTTCTGTAAAACGTAAAAATAAAAATCTATCCAGGTGTTTATGAGAAATTGCATTTATGAAAATGGAGCCAAATTAGGTCAAAGTGACCTTTAAATGTGCCAACCAAATTCTAATTAGTTCATCCTCAAGCCTGACTGGATGTTTGTGCCAATTTTGAATAAATGCCCTCAATTTCCTATTCTCTATAAGGTAAAAATGTACAGGTTTCCCATTCCTATATGTAAATAAATTAAGGTCTTTCACTTCATGTAATCAAGCTGATTGTGCTGATGCACGTTTTAAAGTGCATTTACCAAGGGGAGAAAAGAAATCATCATTTCGATGCATTTTTTAAAAATAATAAAGCAATTCAACATGAGAAAACAACAAAAAACTATTACAAGAAAAATATATACATGTTAGATGTTTTCTTTGTAAAATATTACAGTACCTAAAGTTGACATATGTTGGTGACACTGACATATAAAATGTAGAATAACACTGAATCCAGAAAAGGCCTCCTCTGCTGTTTTTATAAATACAATATAAAATATTTACAGTAGGCTACGACATTAGCATAATCCTTTCTCAATGTAGTACAAGCCCTAAGAGTGCCCTCAAGAGTGTGCACCATTGTATTTACCAAAAGGATAAAATAGTTTGGGAGAAATACTTTGTTTTATTAGCTTGCTGCATTTTTTTAGCCATAAAATGACCAAATGAATCACTTAATCTAATTCTAAAATAGATTAAAGAAAGAAAAATTAATAAATTGTACATTTTTGCCCTCTACAACTCCTGCTCCCGCCGTCCTTGTTTTGTAGGTCACTGTCACCATGAATAACCTAAGCATTGCCTGTCACTGTGACGCAGTGGTAATATATTTAAGTATAAAGTAACTTATGAGTACAGGAATATTGCGAAAGCACTAAAATACTAAATATAAATGTGTTGGTAAATCTAAAATAATTGAGAAGGATATTTTCGGTAAGGCACATTGTAGAACAACATGAGAGGGTCCTTCTGTTCACACGGAAACCAACGCTAGTGATCGATGTTTGTTTTGCTACAGTTAGCAGGTAAAGCTTTTTAATTCAACAATATTAATTACACAAAAATGAGAATTGCCGAGCAGTTATTTATGGAATATGTCGTTATAAGTTTATATTGGAATGCCTTAATATTCTCTAACTGCCGATTTAACGCTGTGAAAATATTTGTTTACATAGGTTTCACTGGCCATTCAAGTGGCCTAGCTAAATGGGTTAGCAATGCTAATGTGAACTTGTTTATGGCAATAAGTTGTATACGTGTTTTAAACGTTACAGCATTTTTCTAGAACTTAAAACAAATTGTGTTCTATCAAAGACAATGCTGAAGTTATTCATCAGTCATATTGCTTGCATCCTATGGATCTAACGTTATAATTCTAAGTAATTTAGCTGCTAACGAGGCTAACGAATGGTGTCTGCAACGAAGCTGTTGCGTGGGTGTGTGTCAGACTAAATTTGACGGTAGATCAAGCAGTTAGAAATCCACTTTTCCCTCTTGAAACATGCATCTTACACCTGTAACCCATTGTTCAAATATTTTTCTCGAGCCTCTCGCTTCATAATTCTGAATTTGTTCAGTTAGGCATCAATAATTTATATTAAACAACGTTAAGGTGAACGACTTGAGTTTAATTCATGTATCGTGGCGTTTAGTGGCCCACTCTAATGGAGATGTAAAGAGCCAACGTTCAAAAAATAAATTAGTTTAAAAAATGAAATACCCATCAGTAACAATAAAAATAGCTGTTTACCGGGCACCTGTTGCTACTATAGATGTATGTCCATAATTAGAAATAATAAATGTTGTGGTTGTAGTTATATCTTTTTAAATTAGATTTTACCTGCACTTCTACAATATTGGTAAATAATAAGTATGGACCATGGCATTTTGTATCATAAATCATTGTAGAACTTAAAGAAGCAAGTGTGGGAATATCAACTTATTTTGGTTTAAATATTTGTTCATGATAGTTTGAAGACAATTCAACAATTTGAAAATATCTTAAGAAAAACAGCGAGTGCCATTAAATACCCTTTTCTGCTGTTTTTCTGCAGCATGCCTGCTGAACGCAAGCGCTCAGTAAATATGGATGAAAAAGACGTTTGCTCCTTCAGTAACAAGGAAAAAGACAAAGACAAAGACAGAGATGCTGAGAGAAGACCAGCATCTGCTCGAGACAAAGCAAAAGATGAGGCCAAAATGAGTGGTAAAAAAGACAGTGGCAAGGAGGAAAAGCGGAAGCGTGTAGAGGAGGAAAAGAAGAAAAAAGAGGAAAAAGAGCGAAGGAAGAAAGAGGAGGAAAAACAGAAAGCAGAGGAGGAACAGAAGAAGAAAGAGGAGGAGGAGAAGAAACTACAGGAGGAGCAAGAGAGGAAGCTTCAAGAGGAAGAGGCCAAAAGACAACGTGAGGAGGAGGCAGCCCTTCTGAAGTAAGTGATAAAGTTTCCTGCCATATGTTTCTAATGACTTACTTCACTGCTGCAAAAATGTTGTAAATCCTCTTATACATGTTTGCTAACACCAGATATTTGGTGTTAATTTTCACATTTGGGAGTTTTCTTCAGTATTATTTTTATTTTGCATAATCACCATGTAACTTTTACCATTGCTAAGGTTCAGAACATTCTATCAACTTCGTTCTTACCTCTGGAACACTGACTCTTCTCACAATTGTTTTGTACATTTATGAAGTTTTTACCATGTGTTTAAAAACTGTGGACATAGATGCAAAAAAAACTCACTTTAAATTTGTATAAAACTATTTTTCATACATCTCTTATAGGACATTTATAACTTATTAATTTACATTAATTAAATAACCAGGGGCAGCTGTAGCTCAGTTTGTAAGGCATTCGTCCACAGAGTCAGTGGTTGATCCCTGGTCCCAGCTATATGTCGAAGTGTCTCTGGGCAAGACACTGAACCCCTACCAGCCCATTCCCATCCCCAGCTGTGCAGTGTCATTCCAAGCCTGGTAGAAATTGGGGAGGGTTGTGTCAGGAAGGGCATCCGGCGTAAAAACTGGGCCAAATCAACATGCAGACAATGATCTGCTGTAGCGACCCTGAACTCACGGTATAAGCTGAAAGGATAAAAAAAAAACATTAAATAAATAACCAAATGTGAAATATCTGTGTAAGACAAGTTGTTTTCTTTTACTTTAATCATACATATCATTTATCTAATTTCTATAGGGAAAAAGAGGAGGGACATCAGCTACACCAGGAAGCTTGGGAACGCCACCAGTTGAGAAAAGAACTCCGCAGCAAGAACCAGAATGCCCAAGAGGGTCGGCCTGAAGAGGCCTACTTCAGCCGACTGGACTCTAGCCTTAAAAAGAACACCGCCTTTGTCAAGAAGCTCCGTACACTTACTGAACAGCAGCGTGATACACTCTCCAATGACTTTGCTTCACTGAACCTAAGCAAGTATATTGGTGAGGCCGTGAGCTCTGTAGTGGAGGCCAAACTGAAGATCTCTGACGTAGGCTGCGCTGTCCATCTGTGCTCCCTCTTCCACCAACGATACACTGAGTTTGCTCCGTTACTGTTACAGGCATGGAAGAAGCACTTTGAAGCAAGGAAGGAGGACAAGGCGCCCAACGTGAGCAAACTGCGCACAGACCTGCGCTTTATTGCAGAGCTCACCATTGTTGGCCTCTTTACAGACAAGGAAGGACTTTCGCTGATTTACGAGCAGCTGAAGAACATTATTGGGACCGACAGGGAGACACATACTCATGTGTCTGTAGTAATTAGCTTTTGTAAGCATTGTGGGGATGACATTGCTGGTCTGGTACCCCGCAAGGTAAAATTGGCTGCTGAGAAGTTTGGCCTGACCTTTCCTCCAAGTGAGATAATCAGCACAGAGAAACAGCAGCCCTTCCTGAACCTTTTACGGGAGTACTTTACATCACTCACCAAGCACCTAAAGAAGGACCACCGTGAGCTACAAAATATTGAACGGCAGAACAGGTGAGTACCTGACTGTCTTCTCTGTCCACAGGGAACAACCCTCCTCGATTACTTTTTGTTGTTCACTATGGTAGGTCTAACATTTTTCCCTTTGTCAGGCGTATTCTGCATTCTAAGGGGGAGCTGAGTGAGGACAGGCACAAACAGTATGAAGAGTTTGCCACTTCCTACCAAAAGCTGCTGGCCAACACACAGTCTCTGGCTGATCTCCTTGATGAAAACATGCCAGAGCTGCCTCAGGACAAGACTGTACAAGAGGGTGTGGGGTTTTTTCTATTCCAGAATTATAGTTAAAATTGAAATAATATGCTTTTTTTAGTGAAGCACATGTCTTTTTAACTTGTCTCTTGTCTCTCAGAGCATGGTCCCGGAATCGATATTTTCACCCCCGGCAAGCCTGCAGAGTATGACTTGGAGGGAGGGATCTGGGAAGATGAAGATGCTCGTAACTTCTATGAGAATCTGGTGGACCTGAAAGCCTTCGTCCCTGCCATCCTCTTTAAGGATAATGAGAAGAGCAGTCTGGGCAAAGACAAGGATGATGCTAAAGGTACATTTAATCCGGTGAGAGACAAAGAAATTTAAACACATTTTATGCTGACTGGCTCATTTTCTGGACTAATTCAGATGGCAGAGAGGGGAAGGATATAGCAAGCTCTACAGAGGAGCTAGAGATGGACCTGGAAGCTCTAGACATCACGGATGAACCTCTTGAACTCGAGGGACCAGACGAGACAGACAATGAAGAACTGGCCAAAAAACTGCTGGACGAGCAAGGTAGACATTAGTTTCTTTCACACAAAAGCAGTTTTACAATTTTACAACAGCCTCATGTCTGTTTAAGTGCCTTTATCACCATGCCCATCTTGTCCATGTCAGAGCAATACTATTTTCGTAACACTACCAACACGGCTCAAGTCTAAATGAAAAGTTGTCACATTTACATACAGTGATAACTTTGTAGCACTAATACAGTGTTTTATAGGATTATTTCATCTGAGGTTTTGTGCTCTTTATTGCATGGTTATGGTCAGTTTTCTCCAGTGGCAATTTTATTTTTAGTGGGTTGTCGTATTTTTGTCCTTAGAACAAGAGGATGAAGAGGCCAGCACAGGGTCTCACTTGAAGCTAATTGTGGATGCCTTCATCCAGCAGCTCCCCAACTGTGTCAACAGGGACCTCATAGACAAGGTAATGAGAAGCAAACAACAATGGCTTTATTTATCATGGTACTGTGTGTTGAGGCAAAAGTGTCTTTGAGTGATATAAACAAATTGATATTATGGAGGTAACTTTACAATACCATATTCAGTTCACACCTGACCTCTACTGAACATTTTACATCATGAGCACTGTGCTAACTCATGCAGGCTGCCATGGACTTCTGCATGAACATGAACACCAAATCTAACAGGCGGAAGCTTGTCAGAGCCCTCTTCACTGTCCCCAGACAGAGGTAATCTTGCTGACCGTGGGCATGGTCTTTTGATTTTATAACCCCTGGTCATTTTTGAAGCTACAATCATTATATTGTGTTTTTATTTACAATGGTTGAAATGTCATTTGAAAGTGAACGGCGACACGATATGTTGTTTAACAGTATCTGTAGAGTTAGATTCATAATTGAAAATCCATTAACTTAAAGGCTGGCCTAACATAGGCTGTGTAACTGCTTGAAATGTACTCATGCTATGTAACAACAATATCTATGCAGTCAAGACGAAGGCCTGGCAGTATTCAGCTTTTTGGTTGTATTGACATATTGTCAACAAACATTTGTAGGTTTGTCTCATTGAGCTTTATCCTGTCTGTAGCTGATCAAAAGCTTAAAAAAAAACTGCCTGCACTAAATACACAAATTAAACATATTAAACATCACTGTTTATGTGCTGAAGGACAGTAGAGCACTGACAACTCATGGTCTTGCAGGTTGGATCTTCTGCCCTTCTATTCTCGCCTTGTAGCGACTCTGCATCCCTGCATGTCAGACGTAGCTGAGGATCTCTGCTCCATGCTGAAGGGAGACTTCAGATTTCATGTAGGTTTTTTAGTTTTTGTGATATTTGTGTTTTGTGTGTTGTGATACGTTTATTGTAACTAAGTGAATTAATGTGCTGAACACAATCAAAATCAGCAACTCACACACTAAAAATTAAATACAGTGGTGTTTATTGATATGATATTGACTATGGAGATTTGTCTATTGTTTTAGAACTGTTTTTGTTTTACTTTTTAATCTGCAGACAGAAATGAAAATTATTCTTACATTCTAAAAAATTGTTATTTATAATTATTTGGATTTTTATTCTGCTTTTAGATTCGAAAAAAGGACCAGATCAACATTGAGACGAAAAACAAAACAGTCAGATTTATTGGGGAGCTGGCCAAGTTCAAGATGTTCTCCAAAACAGACACACTTCACTGTCTCAAGGTGGGTTGGAAAAAATTAACTGTATAAGAGATTTCGTTATCAGGCTCAGCTGAATATTAATAACAAAGACAGATTGATAATTTTATTGTAACAGCAATCAGCAATGTTATGGAAGGAACTGTATTGTTAGTACACAAACAATACTAATACTAATATTAAGATTGGAAAGAAACTATAGGGGGTATTCCATAAATCTAATTATTAAACGTGTGTGTTTGTGCATGTGTGTGTACACGCCTCAACAGATGCTGCTGTCGGATTTCACTCACCACCATATTGAGATGGCCTGCACTCTTCTGGAGACCTGTGGTCGGTTCCTCTTCAGATCCCCTGAATCTCATTTGCGTACCAGTGTATTGCTGGTTAGTGCACATCATCATTACAGTCAGTTGGTTTGAAGCATCAGACAATATAGCGTAACGTGACCTTTGTTAGTTGATTGTTATTATGATTATGGACAGTCAGTGAAGGACCTCATCTGTTTGAGGAGCTTTTATTTCCTAATTCATTTTAGCAGCTTTTAGTGCTTTTTTTTTTCAGCCTTCATACAATTACTTTTGTCACTTTTCATATAAACGAGAACAATACTGCTTAGAAGTGCAGTATCCCCCTATATTAATATTGTTGCATTCCCCCACCTCCACACTGGAAATCTTGATGCAAATAACAGATATTTTATCAAATGCTGTCTGTGTTTCAGGAGCAAATGATGCGTAAAAAGCAGGCGCAACATTTGGATGCGCGCTACGTGACCATGGTGGAGAATGCCTATTACTACTGCAACCCCCCACCTATGGAGAAGACAGTCAAGAAAAAGAGGCCACCCCTGCAGGAGTACGTCCGCAAGCTGCTTTACAAGGACCTATCCAAAGTCACCACTGAGAAGGTGTTGAGGCAGATGCGAAAGCTGCCCTGGCAGGACCCTGAGGTCAAGAGCTACCTAATCTGCTGCATGGTCAACATCTGGAATGTCAAGTACAACAGCATTCACTGTGTGGCCAACCTGCTGGCCGGCCTTGTAGCCTACCAGGAAGATGTGGGCATCCATGTGGTGGATGGAGTGCTAGAGGACATACGGCTGGGTATGGAGGTAAGAGGAGAGAAAAGTTGAAAGTCTTTATTACTGATGCTACGTGACCAAAGTACATTTGTTTACTTATTAAATTGTATTTTCTGCTAATTATATTTTTATACACACACACGTACTAGTCAAAATTAGCTCTACCAGCTACAATGTTAAATGTTTGTAAATTATAAAATGTAATGCATAATAATATAACTAATTGGGTCAATCTTCCTGCATAACATGTTATTTTACTGTATATTTAGATGTAAAAATGTTTCTACCTGTCCATAAGTACTGATGTAACTCTTTTAAGAATGGCATCTGAATGGTTTTTCCACCGTTCCCAGGTCAACCAGCCCAAGTTTAACCAGCGGCGCATCAGCAGTGCCAAGTTCTTAGGCGAGCTATACAACTACCGCATGGTGGAGTCTGCCGTCATTTTCCGCACCCTGTTCTCCTTTATCTCCTTTGGGGTCAATCAGGATGGCAGCCCTAGCCCTTTGGACCCCCCAGAACACCTCTTCCGCATCCGCCTGGTCTGCACCCTTCTCGATACCTGTGGACAGTACTTTGACCGAGGCTCCAGCAAGCGGAAGCTAGATTGTTTCCTTATCTACTTCCAGGTATGATTTCTCCCAGATTTTTATGTGCTAGTTACTGAGTTACATGAACCATCAAATGTTTCAAAACTATAAAGTTAACATAAGTGGCTTGTTACCACACGTGACAAAAAAGCATTTTGTATTTGACAGTCATTGTCAGTAAAAGCCATTTCCCCTATAAGCTACTCGGTTTCATTTGAAGTCAATCTTTTGATTAATACATTTTTTATTATTCCATAAATAGCTGATCGTGTTCCTGGAAATTGAAATATCCAGACATGATGGATAAATCTCCATAATGTAAATATTGTCAAGTACAGCACTGGTATTGACCTTGAACATCCATTGACTGTAGCAGCCTCTCCATATACTGTAGAGCTGACTCCATAACAGTTCAGAAGGAAAAACCTGACTTGGAAACACTTGTTTTTCTCATTATTCTCTCAAGAACTGCAGTTTTATTGTCTTTTTTTTAGCGCTCGTAAAATGTTTTGCTGTTAGAGTAGGTGCAGCTGTAGTTATTTCTAGAGTGCTTTATTTTATTAATCTGAAAAGCTTTTTTACTGAAGCTGAATTTGTTGTTACAGAATTTCACACTTTTCCTGTAAGGAGTTGACTAAGTTAAGTCAGCTGAATTAACTGAAACTTGATGCTGCCACCAGGTGGTGCCATAGTCAAAGATTTTAACTTCTGCACCTGAACTTACGGTTTAGAACGCTGTGCAAAAGTTGCAGACAAAAACGGAGGTTACAGATGTTTTTTATTCATTAATTAGTTTTACCGAAGTTGTAGTAAACAGAATGAAGTTTGACCCCCATTTACCTTTAAAACAGCAGTGATGCTCCTAAGAAAACTCTTCATGTAATCACAGACTGACTGCATTATTTAAAGATCAGGGTTCTTTGAAAAAACACCTGTTTCAAGATACTGTAGTTCTAAATTAAAATTGTGTACGTTTGCAGCGGTACATCTGGTGGAAAAAAAGTGTGGATGTTTGGACCAAGGACCACCCTTTCCCCATTGACATCGACTACATGATCAGCGATACCTTGGAGCTGCTCAGGCCCAAGATGAGGCTTAGCTATTCCCTGGAGGAGGCTGCCAAACAAGTTGCTGACCTGGAGAGGGAAGTGCTTGTCAAACTAGGTAGGAATGATCCAGTGTGTGCAATTCTAAAAATTGATCCAAGAGGCATTTTTCTAGATCCAGTCATGTAATTACTGCATGTATTAAACATGTGGGTGTTTGTGTAGAAGCCCGTTTCTCTGGTTTAGTTGTTCTCTGTCGTCCCAGCTGAGCAGCATTCCCCGGTGTGTGGAAAGATGAACATGTTACGTTACTCTTCACCCCACTCTGTCAGACAGGTTTATCTCAGCTGAACACATATACACTCACTCAATGGGCCCAGTCAGCACAGCATTTTTAATTATGATCATTGGAATTTAAAATCCATGACGTCTGTTTTAGAGTTTCCCTCTGAATCACCCTCATAGATTTATCACCACCAATAATGTAATTTTGTGTGTGTTGTTATCCTTTCAGACACCAAGGTGACAGCTGCATACAACAGCTTGACCGGAACATAACAGTCAATTAATTTTGCAACCTATCAGCTTTTCGCATAAGCAGATCAGATCTTTGTAAACTGAAGATGTTTGGGTGTGAAGCTAATGGTAATAAAAATTTAAATAAACTAGTCATTTGCAGAACGGTCCGGAAACCTAGAAGGTGTTTTCAACATTTTCTGAACACATACTGATAATAAAAATGTAATTATCTCCTATTATTTAATTTTTAATATTAGGTCTTTTGCCTAAGTATAACCCAGTTCTGCTGAAAATAATGAGGAAGACCATCTGTGTATCTTGGTAAACACAGGAACACTAGTTTTGTTTAACAGTTTCAAGGTGTTGACTTGGAATATGGACAAAAACACCAGTTCCACCTTTGAGAGAGTAACCATGTTGACTCCATAATTTCTGTGGCTCAGTTGGTGAAGCAGTCATCTAGGTCTTCCAGGGTCAGGGGTTTGATCCTCGGTGCCTTCTGGCCACTTGTCAAAGTGTCTTTGGACAAAACACTGAGCCCAGTTGTAGTGCTATCATCTATGTGCAGCTGTCCAACAACATTTTCCCAGTGGTGACCAATATATAACTATTAATATCATTATATTTTTATATTATTATATTTTGCATTTTACTGTCATAGTAGCCTAATTTGGAGCTAGTTTGAACTCCTATATGAAGTTAAGAGGTTTTGTTCAGTGACCCACAACCTACAACAGGTTCAGCCCCTTGAAAGCGTAACAGGATAATTCTAAAAGAATAATGAGAGGAATGAGAGGAATAATGGAAGCGAAAACAAAACAATTGAGGAGGAAAAAAAGACCTGCTGCTCCAGTTTTTTTTTTTTTCTTTTTTTTTCAGTCATGTATAATGGAAAGAACCTGAAAATGGAAATGTCTCAACCAGACAATGCTTTTTTTTTTTAATTACAAGAATGACATATGTACGTTTGTGTTCTCCTTTGCTCATGGTTGTTAGTGTGTGTAGAACACAGAGAAGAGAGTAATTGATTGCCCCCCTGCCCCCAACATCATAACAGCGACACTATTGTTTGAACTTTCCTACTCTAGTCAGGATAAAGCATTCCTCAGTCATTCTCTGAATCACAACAAGACCTGATCTTCAGCTTTAGGCTGCCTGACTTCATTTCTTTGCCGGGACCACGAGCAATGTAGCTGGTTGCACAAAATGTTCCTCCACCGTGCCCGGTGCCAGAACAGAATGCTAATCAACGAGTAATTCCCGGAGTATTTGCTGTACTTTTAACTAAAGCTTTTGTTTGAGATGGGCTGCTCCGGAGTTGTGCTTGTTTTCAAAGCTTTATGTTATAATCTGTCATAACCATCTGTTTGATTACTGTTAGAAATTATCTTGGGGATGGCACACACCAAGCTGACAGTTAGCTGTTGGGCAGCATCAGGCTTTCAGAGAGCATCTGTTGGCCTGGTTTGTGTAACAGTCCTAGAAGGGAGCTTTTTTTTCCCTTTGTTGTTTAAACAAGTCTCCTTATCTTATTTGTTGCACTGGTGTTTTCTCATAAAGGTCTGGCTATGGAGAAGGACGGTCGCTCCAGTGCCATGAGCGAAGGGGAGGGACTTGATGAGGAAGATGACGACGGTGATGATGAAGAAGAGGGAGGTGCTGAGACAGAGGAGCAGTCAGGCAACGAGAGTGAAATGAATGAACAGGAAGAGGATGTGAGTTCTTTTCTTAGATGACCTACCTCTCCCAAAACGTGATCTTGTTTTTCCACTCATATTTCCATATACTCTCAAAGATTAGTTGGTGAAGTGATGCAATTACTTCACTCTCAGAATTATTTGACAAATGATTGTCTACATATAACTGCGTCCTTCCATCATGTTCTTGCTGGGGTGGATATGTCTCTGAGACTTTTTAAAAAGCTTTAGAAGTAACAAAAGCCTGGGACAAACTGACTAGTGACTGTTAACAGTCAGCAGGCAAAATCATCTATTGTGTGATATGTAATGAAAGTAAAGCCCCTTTCAGATATACACTGCTGTCTATCGATGTGATTGCAGCTCAACACATCGGCTGCATGTCTGAATGACCACCATAGTCACTTACTACATATTAGGTTAGATAGATGGTAACAGTCAATTTCAATATGGCATTCAAGCAAAATAACAGGCATATCATAAACTAACACAAAAACTACTTATTTAAAATTACTGGTGTTTAAAAACATTTTGAGCTTAAATAAAACCCAAATAAGACCCTTCATTATATAAATATATCTATATTCATCTCCCTGTTAGTTTTTTTTTGACTGGATTTCTAAACTGTTAAACTATGATTCTTTTTGTATCACAGGAAGGGTCTGAGAATGAAGACGAGGAGAGGGAGGAAGAGGAAGAGGAGAACACTGACTACCTGACTGACTCAAATAAAGAGAATGAGACTGATGAGGAGAACAATGTACGGTGTATATATAAGTGTAACAGTGGATTAGAAATATTCAGTAATTACCATATTAACATGTCCATAAATTAATACAGCTGTGTAAAACTACAGCTGCTGCGAAGTGATGCTTAAGGTTGACACTCGATTTAGAGGCAAAGACCAGTGTTTTGAGCATATTATCATTAATGTTTAAATTTGGTTGTTAGAGAAATTGAGAGCATTTGAAATTTGAAACAGGAAAATAACAATCTACTGATTTTAAGATTTCTGCACTTGGTTATGTTAATGTGCTCACTGTGTGTAGGAGGTGACCATCCGTGGTGGGGGACTGAAACATGTACCTTGTGCTGAGGATGAGGACTTCATTCAGGCTCTGGATAAGATGATGTTGGAGAACCTACAGGTATGACATCCAGTATCTCACCTGTGGGCTTCAATTTGAATCCATAATGTTTATGACAATTACAGGAAAGGTTCCAAAATTTTCAGCTCTGTCTTATAGTAATAATGATGTGAAGGCCATGTGTTTTGTCGCTTTAGCAGCGCAGTGGCGAAGCAGTGAAGGTGCACCAGCTGGATGTGGCCATTCCTCTGCAGCTGAAGAGTCAGCTGAAGAAGGGAGGTTCCGGACAGCCGTGTATTGGAGAGGCAGAATCTGATATCTCTGACACCATGCAGTTCGTCATGCTAACACGCAAGGGCAACAAGCAGCAGGTAAATACTCTACATGCAGGATAGCATCTACAGCCAGCACATACAGAAAGTGCCACATGCAAACTCAAGTTTCTCTGCATTACAAAGCAGCAGCTTCCATGCTGTCTTTTCTATTCCTGCAGGCACTAGCCTTCCAAGGGTCCTCGGGGTTGGTTGCCAAGTCAGTCAGCATAAATAAAGGCTCGATCACTCTTTTAGTGTTTCCTTAAAGAGGATATGAGGGATGCAAGGGTGTTGGGAGCAAATTTGCAGACAGGAAGTGGACTGTATTACACTTTCGTGAAAAGCGTATGTGTGACTAAATATTCAAGAGCACAGTTTACTCAGACCAACTGAGCTCAGGAATAATATTGACTCTGGACTTACAGTATAGCAGTTTGTGAGTGTATGTGGGCTTGTAGTACACACCTTGTAAGGACCAAATTAAGTTTTAAACCATCATAGAGAGGACGTTTCTTCTATTCAGCCCACCTCTATAACCACCAGTGAACTGTCTTGTTGTAGTTCAGCAGAGTGAGTGCTCTCCTTTTAAAAGAAGAATAATTTCAATTTCAGAACCACCTTCCACGCAGATAAATATGTTCAGCTTATGATTGTGACTTAGGAGTTCCAGTGTTTACAAGTCCAATTAGTTTGTGTTAAATCAGGTTTATGTTCCAGTTGGTATTTATACTATATAATATAATGTCTTTGTTTCTCTGTTCATTTCTGGGTTGGAGCACAAATATTGTTTAAATTGATAGCAAATGTAGCTTTTGTGGTTTCTCATCCAGCAACATCTAATCTTAGTTGTAAATGGAATCTTTATCCCATCTTACTCTTCCCATTCAGGGTGGGCTTGTAGCACCAATATGCTGTCAAAATGTTATGATACTGGCACTGGGGCTCATTGGTAACTCTCATTTTTGCCACCTTAAGAGGTACTGAAAGTTGTGCAACTATAAGTAATAGGACAGTGGTGTTTTGATTTTTAGTATATAAAGTTTAATCTAGACCCTTACTTTGACCCTAACCATTTTTAGTGGTCCAAAAATGTTTTCCTGTTTCTCCTTCAACTTCTTATCACACAAACATATTGCATGCAGGAAACCAAACTGGTGAATTAGAGCTGGGCGGGGGTTGCAGATAGTAAGTGCAGGGTGAGAATTGTAGTCAGGCATTTAGTTATGACAGATTTATGTTAGGGACCATCGAATGCATTATTCCAATGGTCCTCGCAAGTATAGAATAGTAATCATTTGTGTAAACTGCAGTGGTGGAATGTGTGGTTTGAGGGCAGAGACTGGTCCTTGTACTGTAGGGTGTGTCCCGCTTTCTGCCAGGCCTCTGAGTTTTAATAGTGCATTCAGTCCACAGCTTTACTCAGTTTAGAGGACAGCTGCCAAATACACAGGAAAAAAAGAACACAGAATATCTTTTGTATGTGTGTTAGTAAGGTGTGGGGATGGAAAAATGACACTTTTTTTAGTAAACGTGCACAGCATCACAGGGTCACTGCTGACGTGAATGAAAGCGTCCTGTGTGTTCGTTGGGAAGGTTTGGTTTTGCAGCAGTAAAATGAAATTATGGACCTTACCTTTCATTTCCAGAAATCTCTTAACCAGGATCAAACTTCAAAAATCAGTTGAACCAAATTTAACCTGGTTGTATTGTAATTGGTGCTCGATCATGCAAAATTGAATCACGCCATTGTGTGTGTTTCTTTTCACCAGTATAAAATCCTGAACGTGCCCCTGTCGTCTCACTTGGCGGCAAACCACTTCAACCAGCAGCAGGCCGAACAGGAGGAGCGCATGAGAATGAAGAAACTCACCCTGGACATCAATGAAAGACAGGAACAGGAGGACTACCAAGGTACAGCACAAAAACTCAATGAGTTTAACTCTTTCTAGGAGGGCGGAAGACATTTTGTGAAAAGAATGGCTTAGCTGTCCAAAGACTGACTGTAGTATTTCACACACACGTTTTCATGTGACCATGCTTCAGTAACACAACAGACTGTCTCAGTAAATCATTAGAAACTTTGACTCCCACTCTCATAAACTCATAGCACTTAGCATAGCTGCATGTTTTCTCCACAGCAAAGCAGCTGATCAGTGTGAAGCTGTACGGTGACGGGCTTTAGGTTCTGATCAAATACTAACACAGCAGATAATGCGACGGTGTATCTTTTTAGCAAAAAATTAAAAGGAGATGGTTGGCTGCTGACATTTTTAACTGTAACATTAACTCTTGATCTTACTCATTCTATCTGGTCGCACATGTATAATTAGCAGCTGACAACTTCAGATCTGCAGCCTATGACAATGTTGATTTAGAAATGTTAATAGGATTCCTGCATGTTTCCATAGTTTCTATGCTTCTTGTCTAATTCTCAGTGAAAATCACTTTATTTTTCCATTTCCCATAAAATATTGTATTAGTAAACATTACTGGATGCTATTTATTAATTAATCATATCCTGAAGACACTTTGGAGGAAACATGTATTCATAAGGAGCTACAGTTTAAAATTCCCTGTGTGCATGCAGATTACTGTGCACTAATTTTTCATTTTTATAATTTTAATTTACTGAAAATGAATTATGACATTTGACAGAGATGATGCAGTCCCTCGCCCAGCGTCCAGCTCCGGCCAACACCAACCGGGAGCGCCGGCCTCGCTACCAGCACCCAAAAGGTGCTCCCAATGCTGATCTCATCTTCAAGACTGGTGGAAGGTGAGACATGAGACACCAGTCACTGCTGGGCCAACACTTAAACAATAGGAATAGGGCTCATTATTTCATTATGTACCGGCTCAACCTCATTCATGTCTCTTTGAACAGAGAGAAAAGAACAAGAAATGAAAGGCATGCGAATTAAGACAGGACAGACAAGCAGGAGAGAAACCAAAGATATGTCATGGAGTAGGCAAGAACAGCTGGAGCTGCTTTTGTCAACTTGTCCAAGAACATTAAGTACTAAATATTATCCCGAGACAAAGCATCAGCAGTTCAGTTAAAGAAAGGAAGAGAAGTGTTACTGAGGTGTTCCTGATTATATTTGCCATGATACCACGTTCTTATTTTCAGCTTATAAAAGTGAGATTACTTAATATCTTAAAATGCTCTAAAAGTATGTATTTTTAAAACATTACGTAGAAGTTTATACTTTGTTGATAGTAGCAACATCTTGTGTGTCTTTCTTACTTATGTAAAGTTAAATGAAAATACATTATCTATCTATCTATATTTATCTATATCTATATATATATATATATATATATATATATATAGATATATATATATATATCTATATATATATACATACACACACACACACACACACACACACACACACACACACACACACACACACACACACACACATATATATATATATATATATATATATATATATATATATATATATATATATATATATATATATATATATATATATATATATATATATATAAAGAGGGCATAATTATTGGTTAGATATACATGATTTATTTATTTGGATAAAAGAAAAATCATCCATCCATCTATTATCTTTAACTGCTTATTGTGTTTAGGGTTGGGGAGGACTGGAGCCATTCCCAGTTGTCACTGGATGAGAGGCACTGGGACATCATATTTTATCTAAATTTGCAATGTCCTCATTGTTGTTATGGCAAAAATACTAAATAATCTGTGTTTCCCACACTTGATATTATACTTGGAGTAATATGGATGTTTATGTTTTATTTAATTTATTTAGCCTTTAGTTTACCAGGAAAACCTTGTTGACTTTAAAATCTCCTAGCCCGGATGGGCAGCAACAAAAATTTCCAATTTTAAACATAAAACATAAAACATAAAACAAATAAGAATAATGTCCTCTTTTTCTTATAATCAAAAACATAAATAAAAAATAGCTATAATTAAAACTTTCTTTTCCTTTGGGCTGTTCCCTTTCAGGGGTCGCAACAGCAAATCATGTGCCTCCATCTAACCCTGTCCTCTGCATCCTATCCATCCTCATCACTCCCACAGAGAACCTCAACATCTTAAACTCGGCTACCTCCAGCTCTGCCTCCTGTCTTTTCTTCAGTGCCACTGTCTCTAAGCCAAACAACATCTCTGGTCTCTCCACCGTCTTAAACACTTTTCCTTTCATTTTCGCTGATACTCTTTTATCACACAACACACCTGACACTTTTCTCCACCCGTTCCAACCTGCCTGCACTCGCCTCTTCACCTCTTTTCCACACTCTCCGTTGCTCTGAACCGTTGACCTAAGCACTTCAAGTGCTGCAGCTTCTTCACCTCTGCTCCCTATAACCTCACTGTTCCCCCTGGGTCCCTCTCATTGACACAGATGTATTCTGTCTTGCTGTGACTAACCTTCATTTCTCTGCTTTTCAGAGCAGACCTCCACCTCTCTAGGTTTTTCTCCACTCTTGTTAATTATTAAATCTACATGTTTATATACACGTTTCTATTTACACACAAACACACAAAGAGAGAGAAAACCAAAAACACGGGTGTGACTTCATGACAATCTTAACTTAGCACTGGTTTCTGGACTGAGATCCTGTTGGTCGGCACCTCCGCAGTAAATGTCCTTCTCTGTTCTTCAGGAGACGCTGATGGGAGTCTGCACCCTGGCAGAGTGAGCAAGAGAACGAATGAATGAGCAAGAAAGAGAGAAAGAGAAGATCGGAGGAGAAACCGGTCTAAAACAGGGAACGAGTCCTCCAGATGCCTGCTGATGATGCCGGGACAGACCAAACCCCTGACCTGAACATACACACTTACCCTGCTGAGGGTTCTGGAGCCTGCGGAGGAGAGACAAAACCAGAAGCGTGGGGTCAGAAGTCAGGGGTCAGACAGATGACTGTCTTTTCTTTTTTGTCTGTTGCCTACGATGACAAAAAACAACTGTTTGAACTGCAAAGATGACTGAACTCCTGACCGGCTGAGGGATTCTGACATGGAGGGCGGATGAACGGATCAACTCCTACCATCACACCAGGTGGAGGAAAAAGTAACTCATAATTAGGTGTTAAAACCTGCAAGTAGGCATGGTAAATGAGAATAGTGAGACAAATGGATATCCTTTTTGATTTTATTATTATTTTTTTGTGGCACTAGAACAAGTCCGTTTGATCTAATGCAGCACTGAGACAGAAATGAAGTGCAGGGTGGCGACATCTTAACACAGGTCGTATGTTCACAAACTGTTCAGTGATGCAGACAAAGACGTGATAATCTGTACGCACAGAGGATCGACGTGGATGAAGAGATGGAAAAGTGGCTGATGGTGTGTCACTCTCTTGTTCAAGAGGCATTTGTTAATTCAGAGTAGGTTTTCATTGGGGCTGCATGTTATGATTGTTTTAATTATTGATTTGTGTGCACAGTATTTCCTTGATCAATACCTTTGTCTATTAAATGTCAGAGAAAAGTGTATCAATCAAAATTAATTTTATTGAAAGAACAAGCTGCAAATTTTCACATTTGGAGAAGTGGCACTGTTTTTTATTTGTTGTTGTTGTTCAACATATTTGGTTGAAAAATTACAATTATTTAATTAGAAAACTAGTTTCAATTTAATTGTCTGTCAAGTTAATCATCTAATAATTGCAGTCGCAGTTGTTAGTGCATTACTGCAGAGCATAGAAATTCGGTAACACTTAATTTTCTTTCCCAAATTTGACCATATTTAGCATTATATTATATTCATACCAAAATACCCAACTCTGAATCAACAAATGGCTAAGAACAAGAGTTGTGCACCGTTAGGCACTTTTCAATTTCTGCATCACTCAAGATGATCTCACAGCATCGAGTCACCTGCTCACTGAGTGACACCTGAGTGTACAAAGCTATCATTTTTCCCGACTTTTATCCTGCTAGATTTATTTTTCCAAATCGAGTATCAGAGACTTAATTTTGACAATATTCAGCTTGTTTTGATTTGGATTTGTGTAAAGTGGTAAAAGCTTCTTCAATTTGGACAAATGGATAATCGTGTGCCTGAGCATCTTCTTTGTGATGACCGTAACTATATTTGTTTAGATTAAATTCCACTGTCGAGCCTCTAGATGGATAAATATACAGTGTATTCTGCTGCATGGGCTTTTTCTGCACCAACTCCGTGGTAGTAAACATCCAACTGTGGCTCTAATTTAGTTTCTCTGTGTCTAGATTCACAACTGTTCTTTATCTGAAAGCAGAAGATAAAATAACAGCTTACAGCTTTCTGTCTTGGTCAATAACAGATAACAATTATAACAATAAATATATGAAGATAAAGGCTTTTTTTTTGTGGCGTTTGAGTGTTTGAGAGGGTGTGGCTGTTTGTCAGGGGGTAATTACAAGGCAGCAAACTGAAGTACTCCCTCTTTTCCTGCCCCCTCTCCTCTAAAGACTGCATATGTAGAACATTGCTAAACATGGCCAGATTAGCTTCATAGGGAGCCCTGGGCCCAAAAATGTGTGTTTGGGCCTGTTGACCAAATAAACAGATGCCATTTCCGTTACTTCCTCAGACCCCCAGAAACCAACCAGTTCTCAAAAGCTGAAATGACTAATTAATGTATTGAAATGCAGGGATCATATTCTCCCTCGCAAAAAATGTGACCTGTATTTTTACAAAAAACTCAAAAGAACAGCATTCATTATTTTCCAGTCTAAAATTGAATGACTGGTTATCACTGCACATCTCAAAACCCAGCATCTCACACTCATAGTGTGGGTGTGCATTAATACACACAGCATTGGTGACTTGCACATCTGTTAAAACTCCATTATTGATGGGTATAATTTCTACAAGAGCAACATATGCTCCAAATCTTTTTGAGGAAACGCTTTGCTTGCTTCAGCAACACAATGCCATACAACATCTTGATCTGTAGTAAAAGTGCAAAACTAGTCTGTCTGTAGTCCAGATCTCTGACCAACTGACAATGTCAGGCGCATTTGGAAGTAATAAAAAACAACAAAGGAACTGTTGAGCAGCAGAAATCTTATAACAAACCAGCATGGGAAAAAGTGCTTTTTAAAATAAAAGCTTTCCTAAAGGTTTTCTCCATTTCTAAACCCTTACAGGGTGTTGTTGGAAAACCTCAGGCAACACAGTGGTAAAATGCCCCTGTCCCAATGATCTTGAGCTGCATTGCTGGCATCAAACTCAAAATTCCAAATCTAAAAAAAATAAAAATAATAAATAATAATGTCTGTTTTAAAATTTGGTATTTTGTCTTTGTACAATTTACAATCAGAAATGGGTTTCAAATAAATTGCAAACCATTGCACACTCTTAATGTATACATGCATAGTTTCCCTTTTTTTTCTTGGAGAAATTAAGTTTTATCTTTCACCAGATTTTTTTTCCTCTTAGTAGTCTGATAAATATGAGCCTGGTATAGATGTGACTGGTAAAGCTGATGTTTGTGTGAAAAAATTTACCCTTTAAATTCGTCACCTTAAAGCTACCTTCAAGTTTCCACTCAGGTGAAACATTATACACATAGTTACATCATAAATCACTTATTGTTCTTTTTAATGATTGACAAAAACTCAACATTAGATATATTAAGCAGAGTATATACAGGACCCCAGGCTGTTGCACAATAGCAGCAACACTCACATGCCACTAAAATTTCCATTGAACCGCACATGGATGTATTTTTATCTTCATTCTGTGCATATCTTTACACTTTGCAGAAATCTTTCCTTTTAAAGCAGAGGGCATAGTACAGAATGTAGTTATATACTGTGTGTATGCACCATTAGATACTTCTAAATGACTGTAGCTGAACTACAGAGAACCGGAGTCTGTAAACAAAATTGACAAGAACATTCACACAGGAGTAGTATTTTGCTACGTCTGTGCTAAACATAATATACTTCAAAATATACTGTAGGTGAACTACAGAGGGCGGAGTCTTGATAAAAAACACTAAACATACATACATATTAAAAAAACACACACACATGCTTTCTCTGGTACAACAGTTAAATAACACACTTGCAAATGTCAGAAACAGTAAAGTTATGACAGGAACAAAAACACATAAGTTACCCAGGATGTATTTCTAGATGCTGTGGTTTTAGTGCTTATGCACTGTACAATACCATGTGCTCGCCCGTCCCTAAAGAGCAGTTTTTTAACATTCCCTCTGCGTTGTAAAAAAAAGTAAAAGTCCTGCCCACAAAGCCATTCCACAGTCTGTGGTTTGGTGTGGGAGGTTTCTCCGTGGAGTAAAAATATCCTCCAGCTCAGCTCAGCTCTACATCTTCTAAGAAACCCAGATTTTCACTGTAACTTCTGCTCCGTTGTTATTCCAGGGCATCAGATTTATTGGAAACATTTAGTTTCCAGAACCACAAAAAAGCCACTTAATGATTTTTGGATGTTTCTTTGATCCTCTGCTGTTCCCTTCAGTTAGGATATCTCTCATACACGCCTTTTTATAACAATTATTATATAGTTTTGTTCATCTGAGAATGACGTTTTCTCTAAAGACAAGTGCTTTGAACTTTTTTCCCCTAAAGCGCTAACAGAAAATAAAACACACAAGCACATACTCACCGCTGACTAAAATGCCCAAAGCTGGTAAACAAACCAGTAAAAACCAAAAAAGGTTCCCACGTAACAAGAGTTTCACAGCCTGTGTCTGAACATTAATTTCACAGATGCTAGAAGGTTAAAAATTAATAATAAAACTTAAACTACAAACAGAAACAATGTAAAGAGGTCTTTTCCAAGTGTGTGGTGAGGGCTTTTGGTTTTTTTTTTTTCCTTTTTTGTATAATAGGTGTAAAATATAATTTGCAGTACTATTGCTGTGCTTAAATTGCATTCACTGACTTTGTCTTTTCTATCAACTTTATATAATTTTCTGAGCTATATTTGTAGTGCAGCCGAGGACGTCCTTTACTGTTAACTGCAGTTAAAAAAAAAACAAAATTTCACCAGGGCCAAGGCCAGAGGCAAATCTAAGATGCGGGCCCCCATTGATCCCGGATTGTGCCAAATTTACTATATTGCCATACACACTTATTTAAAAACATATGAATAAGAAACTTTTTACAGCACAAAGCACAAATTTGGCCACTAAAGAGTTTGAAGCATAGAGATTTTGCCCACTCTGCCTGGTTCCAGCCTTTCATTTAACATAACAAAATACAGAATGTTAGTAAAAACAACAAAAAAAAGCATTTTAAGATAAAAATCACATTGTAATATTTTTGGAATTAATGCCACATCTGCATCATGCTGGTATGAAGATCCCAACCAATCCATTATGTCCTCCTGCTTGAGTAGTGTTTGTTGATTAGTGGTAGTCTTTTCGTGGGGCTCATTGAGAATAATAAAACTATGGAACATCTACAGTCTTTTTCTTAAAAATGCTTTTAGAAATCTTAAATAATGGACCCCAGGGCTTCTGAACAAGACTATTGACAATCAGCGTTGTTAATGTCAAAACGTTATTTGATTCCCACGAGGAAAGAGTTCTTCTTTTTACAGCATTAGTTCATTCTCAAATATCCGCTCGTTGATCAGAGTCAATATAAAGCATTTCGCAGTTTTTCTGTCAAGACCTTCATAATCAAAACAGTGTTAAATGTACAACATCTGCACGGTGTCATGCAAGTTTTTATGGCTACAAAGTCAAAACTTGTGCTGGTCCTCTGTGAAAGTAGGTCTCTCACCATCCACAACTCACACTCATGAGGGAACTTTCAGCATACAACCTCCACCAGCAGGTACACACAAAAGATTCAGGCTGGAGAATAAATAGTGGATTGCCAGAGATTATCAAGGGTCTTTCAGCAGCCCCAGTTTCCTCAAAGCCTCCTTGCGTGATTCGTCCATTGGACCCCGTCCAGAAAACTGCACAGTGATCCCCTGGGAACGAAACATGGAGCTGGATCTCCCCCTGTGCTCAGGGGTCGAGACTTGTGGGGCTGCTTTCTGAGCAGCAACATGGACGGTGTGCCGATGAGGTTTTGGGGCAGGGGCCGGGGCCGGAGCTTTAAAACTCTTTGTGTGACCGTGACTTAAGCCAGGGGAAGGGTTAATGGTTCGGCTCTTTCCTCCGAAACTGTTGATCTCAATGTGTACTGGCTCAGATTTTGCAGGCAAAGACTGACTCTTGTCAATATGAGAACTAAGGATGTCAGGAAGGTCATTCTTTTTCGTGGCTCCAGAAGCAGGGGTCACGACTTTGCTCTTTCCTCCATAGTTATTGAACTCACTGGGGTTAGACAGTGCTGGGTTGAAGATTTTGGGTTCAGGGCTAGTTGGAGAAGTTGCCGGTTCATTCCTAGCATGGACCTTAATAGATTTCCCTCCATATCTGTTAAATTCAATCGAGCTGACGTCAGATGGAGGACTGACTGGTGCCTTGTGTTCCCAATGAGGTGGACTGTAGCTGCTCTTTGTGACTGCTGGAGGTGATAAACTTTGTTGGGGATTTCTATCTTCATGGCTCTTTAGAGATTCTTTCCGCAGAACTTCTGGTTTTCTGTCAGCATGAATCTGCTTCTGAGTCGATCTAGTAAAATTGGCCTGTGGCAATTTGGTGCTGGTTTCTGTTGTTGGCGGAACCTTTTCCTCCAAGTGCTTGACATTGTTTTGAGGGGTGCTGTACGACATGCCTCCAGACATGTCATGGTTCTTTGTCAGGCCAAGCTTAGACAGGGCTTCCATCCTGGATACATCTGGTGCAGGGTCCTTGAAGGAAGTGCTGCGAGTAGGAGTATTTTTAGGTAAATGGTCTGTAGCTTGCTGAGGGTCTTCCTGCGCAAGAGGGTGAGATGTTCCTATTAGGTTTGCCAGCATCTTCGCCTGTCGCTCATGTATGTTCACATTACCCGCTGAAGGGTTCTGGTTGTCTTTGCTGTGAACGACACTGATATTAGCAGGATAACGGGTTGGCTTAGCAGAAGTTGGTGGACACTGTTTCATGGGAAGATCTGAGCTATAGGTCTGTGGTTTTTCTGACTTCAAGCTCTGTTGCTGGTGGTGTGAGGAAGGAAGGAGGTTGGGGGTTCCACCAGGCTGGTTCTTCGCCATCTTCTGGGCGATCAAGACAGGGGTGGGAATGCAGCCTGGGGGTTGGTAAGAGAAGTGGCCATCTGTCGAGCCATAGCTGCCGCTTGGTAGCGGGGGGTTGTACTCTGAAGGCAAGCCGTCTATTGCATCATGTCTTGGCTTTATCTCAAAGTGCGTTTCAGGTGCTGGCATCATTCTCTGAAAGTCTGAAAGGAACAAATTGCAAAGTTACCATTAGCAATAAGTAGAAGCTTCAGTGGTTGGTATTGAGACATATCTTGTCTTTAATGTTGTGTTTGAAAGTTTTTTCATTTTTCAAATTTCCAGAATTCTGGCTATGCATTCAAGAACCAACTGCAGTACACTACCTGGGCTGGTGGAACTGATGGTTGACTGTTTCGTTTGCACCAAGTCTGGTTGTGGGCGGACCAGGTCTATAATATCATGATCTTTGGGACTGGGGGGTCCAGCTAGCAGGGAAGACATGGTGACCACAGAACCAATAGAACCACAGGTGCTTGCGGGGGCCTTCACCTGCCCAGGCCTCCGGTCTTCCTCCTTTAGACTCTCCTCCAGTGAAACAATGGTTTCCTCAAAGAACTGGATGCACTCCTGCTCCTCCTGGCTTAGAGACTGCAGATCATCTTCCTGTCAAGGCCAAAAGACAATAGAAAACCAGTTGACATGGTGGAATTTTATTGTTTTGTTTTCTAACTTCCTTTAAGTTTATGTACATAAAACATTCAAGAGTCACAACTTAAATGTGAGACTTGAGTTGAAAAACTCCTCCATTTTTCTTTTTTCCATAGGGGTAAACGTCCAAAAGTAAGAGAGATGTCTTTTTAGTGGATTTTTCCAGCACACAGTAGTTTTGTTATGTAACCTATTTCCATTTTTTTGTGCAAATATTTGTCTTTTACTTTCTCTTCACCGTGTTTCGAACCATTCACGCTGCACTTTCTCATACACTGACTACTGTATGAGAGAGTACAGAATGAACACAGACCTGTTTGTTCCTGCATCCCAGCCCTCCAAACTTTCAGCCCTAAATGTAGCTCAAACGCCCCTCTCTTCTGTAGCCCCTCCCTCTGTGCCTCTCCCCATCTCTGCTTCACCTCCATGGCTACCTGTCCTGTTTCACACAGCGCTGCCACTGACAACAACACAATGGGCTATCCATTAACAACACACTGACTATTGCTTTTGCTGCTTCACTTAAGGTCTTTTTCAGTCCTGATGAAGATCAATTCCACCTATTAAAGCCAAACCACACACTGCAGTTTAGCCTCTGCAACAATACGTGACTGACCTAAAAACAAGCAGTAGTATAAAATGGACTTAGGTCATTTCAATACAAACAAAAACTACTGGTTTTACGTAAAATAAGGAGGTGCAATAACATCTGTTATAGCAAATATCAATTTTTTATCCCAATTTAAGATTATTGTTTTACCTGCATAAATAATATTGAAAGGCATAATGTCAAGCCAAATCGTAGTTTTTTCCTGCATATACTTCTTATAAAGTCGATATTTTTGAAATCCGGACCATGACTGGATTACCAACCAGGAAATAAGAACAACTGCTCAAACATGAGTTCATTAAGAGCCCCAAAAGTCCTCTGCATCTTTGTGAGATAAATTGAAATTGAAAAGGAAGTTCTTGTAAATGGTATTGTGTTACAATGTAGTTTCAGTTGGTTTTGTATTTGATCAACTTATACTAAGTCCGGAAATGCTAAGAGAGTTGAAAATGTGGTCACAGTTCATTTTCTTACAGGGTTATCTGAGCATATGTCAAACTGCCATTTCCTCTTATAATGAAAACATAGCATTTGTTTCATGTTTACACAAACAGACTTATAATGGTATGTGCTGGAACTATTTCTTGGCAAACAAAAACCACGTCTCAAGGTCTCCTTGTCAGGTTGTCAGGTTGCCAGGTTTGCAGCCATTGTGTTTTGTTCAAAGACCAAAACCTGTGCTCACCCACATTTCAGTGTAGAGCCAGAGATGCTGCCTTTGTCATTGTTTGTGAAGAAATTGTTTTAAAGTTAATATCTTATAAAACCACAAACTGTGGGGCAAATTAGATGAACATTTCTACTACTGACCATTAGTAGAACACACATTTCACACACTAATGGACAACAGATTAGAAATATGTTGATCACAGGCCATGTCTTACTACAATTACACAGCCACCAGACTGACTGTAGATGCTTATTTGAGCTATATCAAGGTGATGACCTTCAGCTGGTGGTTGATGAGGCAGTTTGTTGCTGACATCTGTGTTATTAAAGGTGTCACGACAAGGTTACTGAGAGTTTTGTGTGTTTGGCTTTACGAATATAGACACACAACGTGACCTGCAGCAACACCCAACTGAAACCAATATGAGATGAACACTTTCAGCTGGAGTGAATGGTGTCTATTGTCACGAAGCAGCTCAGGACCGAGAAAACTGCAGCTTAACCGGTTCGACTGCGTTGTGTGCTGATAATGAATGTCATCCCTGAGGCATCTGAAGGCAAAAAGCTGCTAAGCAGGTGTAATCTCTCAGAGTCTGAGATACTGGTGCACAGAGCCATAAGTTCTGTAAGCTGTCATCATACCATTATGTAATAGAAGGAAGGGGGCAGACATGTCATAATGTTAAGACTTTGGCCTTAGTTTGTTTGATTTGTTTGCTGTGGTTCTGTGTTCAATTGATCATTTAAAGGTTTGATTAAAATGTTAAACAATAGTACCTCGGTGGGGTTGGGGGGGGGTTGTTAAACAAAATCAAGCAAACATAAAAATAAGGTATAGCAGCAGGCTTACTCGTGTCTGGTGGTCCAAAAATGATCCACTCCAGAGATCGTTGTATATAGACGCTGAACATTTATTGAGTTCCACGTTCCAATTGAGTGGATAACAAAGTAATTCCACAGAACGAGGTAAGAAACCATGTACCTCCACAGCTACACACTTAATTTTCCACTACTAACTTGTAGACCCCGTCTGTCAGTTAGCTCCAATGACAAACATCGTTTCCTTGACAACTGGTTAATGAAACTTCAAAGACAATAACTTCAGTGGCAGTTATTTGATGTCATTGATGGAGTCATCGGTACGCTTCTTAATCTACCTAGCACAACAAATGCAGAGAACCCCCACCCCCATTAAAAATTGGGGTTTAAATGATTTTCAAATCATTCCATACTCCACTTATTTACATTCTATACAGTATCCTACCTTTTCTAGAAATGGGGCTTATAAAATATATAAATGTCACCTTCTAGAATTCGTCCAGTGGTTAATTAAAGGTTTGCTTATAATTTAAATTACTACCATAACTTGTAATGTTTTCACTTACGGATTAAGCAAACTTGATATGACATTAATTTGTGAATTGGTGTTGGACGTTGCCACGTTGTCTGTTTCCAGTTAAGTTAGTCAGCTGCTAGCATCATATTAACTGCCTATTGAACCATAATTACAGGCTGATAATGGCCCATTGAATGGCATGATTCCTTCCCAATCAGGTGCAGAGGGAGAGCTGGAATAAAGCAAATAAAGAATAAAGAATAAAAAGGCCTCGTTGTTGAAAAGGACATATATATTTAGTTCACAGATTCCCCGTTAACTACCTCTAACTTCTCACAGATTCTCAAACTGGGAGATGTGTCCAGATGTTAAAACCAATGTTTAGAAATTAAGGAAATCAATGAGGCTAGAGGTCACACTTTTATGACTGAGTTACGCTGTCTCGGAGCTCAGTGGATAAAAATGGCAGGGATGTTTAGGAAGATGTTTTACCCTGTTAGAAATTGCTACCTCAACTTACCCCTGGTCTGGAGTTTCGACTAGTTACTCCGTTGACTGTGTAGTGTCGCTGAGAGTTGGAGTGCAGATGGACGTCCATGGTGCGAGATTCAGAGGTCAGCCGGCATTTGGACTAGGACAAAACCAGAATCCAATCTGATCCTGCTCTAAAAGGGCATCTAATATTCTTTAGAGTCTGGAGACAAAGAGAAGATGAGAGATGTCAAATAGCTGATGTGGGTCTGACCTCAGGAGGAGGTTACTCAAGGTCAAAGTGCAATGGAGAAAGTTAAATCCTTTATAATAATGAATATTGAACAGAAGGCTGTAAGTGGTTCCCCTAAAGTAGCAGTGAAAGTAAAAAATGTTTTATTACAAGTGAAAATACTATTTTCAAAGTTCACATTCATCAATAAATGTAGCTAAAGAATCAAAAGTATCAGAACATTTTTAGCTTGTTAATCCGTGAATGTAAAAGCCACGTTTTGCTGTTTCAGCTGCTCGAGGTGGAGCTAGTTTTCTAACTACTTTGTTTTGTTTTGTCCAGTGGATCCTAACCTTGGGTCACAGGGTGAAGTATTTCATCGTGTAAAATCTAAAAATAAATCTGTAGGATAAATGGGTGGAAATAAAAGTACTTATTTAATTCAGTAATGTAACATAAAATGCAAATACTCGAGCAAATACTTTCTCTCCACCCCCTGCTCTCATACCTCCACCTCAGCATCACAGCAGAGACACACCTGATGGACTAGTTAACCTGGAGCAGGTAGAGCTACCAAACAAGCTCCTGAGACTTTCTGCCAACACATTCCTCACTAATGCTGCTGTGACCAAAAAAAAAAAACCTTAAAGAAACAAAATGTTCCCTGTTGCAGTCTAAAGTTGAATTAAAATCAGAAACTGTTATGTCAAGGAAATCACTTGAATAGAATGTACTACTGGTTATGATGAGGTATGAACTTATCTGTACTATAGCATCTTTCCATTACTGGTATCTGGTGTGTTATTATTCTATCTGTCTGTGTTTCCCTACTATATGATAATGTTTGATCAGGTTCTAGTGTTCCAGTTTCATCTGGTTCGTCAAACAAAACATATCACCCGTGAAGCTATGCTCACTAAATTAAGAAACATACATCAGTACTAGAACAAATTCATTCTTAGTTATAAAAACGTGGACATATCTCGTTCGGAAGTGCGGAATGATATAGTTCTGTTATACTGTGTTCTAGGGGACAATTATCTTTGCTTGATAGTCTGTCTCTTTTATGCTGCTAAAATATTAGACTTAAAGAGAAGGAAAGTAAAGCCCTTCTCCTTGGCTCTACTTTTTCATTTTCAAAGAAGCATTAAAAATATATTCTCAGTTTATACTTTATATCTGAAAGAAATTCGCAGATATAGTTTAATCATTTTGGCGCAGTACTTACCCAACAACACCACACATCCATTTTCCTCACACGAAGAAGGAGCCAGACGTTTATTCTTCAGAGAAAAGCATCAACATTAATCTCTGACTCTCTTAGAAGAAGTTTTCCTGAAAAGTCTCGCGGGTTTACGCTCCTGTTCCTCTTGCGCTTTGGGTGAGCTCCGTGTGCGTAATGACACCACCGCCGCACATTACGCACAATTTGAGGACACAGAGAAACTCCACCCACAGTTACTAGGTGTGTGGTTTAATTCAGGTGTGTGAACAAGTGTTGGACGTGTCCATAGTGACACACTGGAAAGTAATCCCAAGCACTCACACACCTCCCTCACCTAGTTTCACTAGGATAGGTTTAATGGACAGTGGAGCAGTCGAGCTTCGCTGAAGATACTCTGGGGTACAAGGGAGGACTAATTGGCCAATTTTGAGGGAAGGAAAAAATATTTTAGGTTCTATTGTAAACACCGAGCAACCAGTTTTGTGGACATTTTAACTTCTTAATAAAAAAAAAGTTCAGTTAAAGGAGAAATAGAGACACAAGAATTTGTCTTGAATGTAATGTTGATTACTACACGAACTTTCACTTAAGAGACTGCTCCATTAAACCACAAGTGAATACACTTGTTCTTTTATATCTGGGAAATGCATTTGGCTCTTATGCTGAATTGTTTGTTGTACACACATTTCACGTTCTGGATGCTTAGCTCGCTGGCAATTCTCTGAAGAAAGGTCGTTTTTATTTATTTATTTATTTTCCCCAAGAAACAGGATTTTTGGAAATTAACTATAGATAGTAGTTAGTAATAGTTCGCCAACGTGCAAAACAAAGCCTGATCACTTTCATGAGCACATGTATTTATTTGTCATAGTGATATTGAAAAATGCCTGTTATATTTCAGCCCAAGGATGTGCAAACACCACAGAAGCACAATTTAAAAAGTTTAGAAAACTGGATATTATTTTGAGATAATGTGATAAAGCTGTGAACCAAGCAGCAGTTGCCACAATAATAGAAAAATATATTTAAAATATCTTCAGAGTAGTAGTAGCAAACTGTAGCTAAACATCAGAAAATAGGACTAGAGAAGTTGACCCTAACGTGTATGTGCTGTGGGCGCCCTCTGCTGGCTGCAGCCTGGTAACGCGGCGGTGTAATTTGGATCGAATTTTCCTCAGACAAACTTCTTCTTGCAGTCATAACAAAGTCAAATCTGAACACACAGATATAAAACACATTGATATCATTCAATGTGACTTGCATGTCAGATTACAACACGTTTTAAGCTTCTGTTATAATCAAAATATTCCAGTGGTGGTTGTCTAGCTGACATTAGAATAGTCAATTTCCTGAGAGCTTTTTCATATTTCTATTTTCTTTTTTCCCTGACTTAATATTGTTAACACCCCCCTAGTGTCAGTGCCCTGTACACAAGCAAGCATCCTCAGTGGACATATTTCCCATCTACTGTCACACATGGAAATAACTCCATCAACAAATAAACTGTAGTGGGTATTTAAACAATCATAATGGTTGTGTTAATAATAGATTAAAGAAAGACCGCACATTTTTTAATTTCATCTGTGAGATTTTAATGTCTTTATTAGACCCTGAGCATATAACCAAGATTTGAATACATTTTACACCTGCTCCTAAACTGTTTAAGGATTAATAACTAGTATGGAGAATAAGCTAATAAACTAATTGCTAAGTAATGTTGGCAAATACAGTAGTAAAACTACAAGATAAATTAAGCAAGGTGATAATACAGCTGGTTTAAAATAATAATAATATAAAAATCCATAAATAATTCAAAAGTTGTATAATTAAGAAAGTGAGAAGTCATGACATGTAGAAAAAAGGTGTAAATCTTAAAGGTTCTGCAGTATTTCTAGGTCAGCAATCACAAATAAGCAAATATGACACTGAAAATTTTAACTCCTTTGTACTAAAGTTCAGATTTCCTTGGGTTTTATCCGTTCCATTGCAGCACACATTCAGATGACTGGATTTATTTGAAGTATTTGGCCTTATTTTTCTTGCTACTAAGTGGTTCATAATGTTGCTAATTCATCCTGATTACATGTTCACAACGGTTACAAGTGAACGATGAAGTCTTAACACTTGGTTTTACTAATGTCATGAAGAGCATGTCCATTCTGAGCAGAGCAAAGTGTGATACACAGTGCGCACAGGGCGTAGAAGTACACAAACTCAAAACTCAAGTAAAAGTGCAAATATTGGCCTAAAACAATTCTCCACAACAAGAACCACTTTAAATTGTTTGCTCAAGTAAAAGTACAAAGCAGGTTATCTACATTTTACTCAAAGTATGCAACAAACAAAACAATGTATTTTAAACCATACTAATTATGGCAAAACATGTACAATAATTATTTTAGAATGAATGTAAAAAATACGGGTCAAAGACTGCTGTTGGTAAAAGTGGAACTGATTGTAACCAGTTTATTGCTCTATGTGCTGAAAGGTGGTTAACCCATGATGACAAATCACCATTCATTCATTCTTTATTTTTAATTTTCTTTTCATATTAAACCACTAGTTGGCGTTAATGTTGTAGCTGATCAGTGTAGGTCTTTAGCTCTAGAGTGCAAGCACAACATGAAGCCAGTGATTATGCCCCGGTTTCCCAGTGGTCCGTAAACGCACCGTCAGTCAGATTAACCTGCTTGTGCTCTGCGTCAACAAGCGCAGCTGTGTGTGCGTGCTTGTGTCTAATTGTTTGTTTGTTGCGTTGGTGCGAGGAAGACCGACTCACCCGGCTGCTGTCCACATAAAGGTCTGGTGAGTTCACAGCTAACGTGCTATTAAGTGCTGCAGCTTCGATGCTGCTTTTATTGTTAATGCGGGCTAATTTAGTGGCACTTTCCCAGCCCGCTAGCTAGCTAGCCTAGCTACATTTAAACGTACCATCAAGCCAAATGCACCCATTATCGGACGCCAGCCGTCTGTCGCCCCGTTCGTTTCCTTGAAGCCACGCATTCGTGCTGTCAATGCTTATTCACATCTGCCTCGGTTAACATCGCGTTTATTCAATACACATCCCGCTACTGCTAATAAAATCAGTAAAACTGCCAACCCTTGGCCGATAATGGAAGCAGGGGTTGTTTCATAATTCCATAATTATGGGTAACGTTATTCATTAATGTAACATTTTTGGAAGATGGGGGGGAAAAAAAGAGAGAATATGTTGTTGGAGACGTCCTGACGCCTTCACGTGGGTTTATTTTATGCAGTTCAGACATTACCGTTGAAGCTGAACAGAAATCGCTTATGAATGAACCCGGTGTGATTTAGCTAGCTAACGTTAGCTCTTCGGTTTAATTTAATGGTCAGCTCGATGTGGCAACGAAACCTAAGCCGTCAAACATGCATCTTTCATGCGGACAGTTTCAGGTAGCGCCCGTCAGCCTTTAAACGTTGGCCGTTTGCCACTTGTTCAGTAGTTCATAGCGTGTTAGCCCGCTGGTTAACAGGGCACATGCTAGCCGCGGCTAATTGACCCAAACGTTAGCTGTCGCTGGTGAACCACAAGCTTAAAACACGTCTTTAACTGATCAGTGATAGAAGCTGCATCAAGTCAATAAATGTACCCAAGTGAAATCCAAACTTTACTTGAGAATTTACATTTTATGGGAAACGCTAACTAAATTATTAGCCGAGCAAATCCAAACTCCAGGGGGCCCCAAAGGCACCAGGTTGACCCCGCATAATTTGTGTATGTTTTCTTTAATTCATGGCAAATTAGCTGAAAACTTAGACCAGTGGAGAAGGAAATAAACGGGCAGATCCTCCCAATAAGTACCCTTGTCTTTTTGTTAAGAGCTATGTATCAAAACCTCGCTTTGCTGCGTTCCTTTGTTGTGATATCGTGCAAATTCCATTCAGAAGGTGGAATTAAACCGGGGACCTTCTTGCATTACGACCGCAGAGCTAATATTTTCCATGAAATGGTAAAATCTCTGTTTCAACATCTGATATGTTTATGTTCCATTATGAATAAAAAATATGGGTTTATGAGATTTGCAAATCATTGCATTCTATTTTCATTTACGTTTTACACATCGTCCCAACTTCTTTTGAATTGGGATTGTACTTTCCTTCATACATCGGCCTGGTTATACTCAACATTCAGCACTTCATCTTTACCTATGGAAAAGTACAAATACTGAGTAAGTAACGAATCAGAATACTTCAACCATTACTGGTTCCATGCTGCTCGGTGTGGTGTCAGCGTATATACCCTGTAAACACACGGGATGAGCTTTTACCAGATGGATTAAGTAACCAGATATGTGCCCAGCGTCCCTCAGTGGGTCAGGTTTCCCTGGGTCTCCATGGGCCGGTGGCTTCACCAGAGTTTGACTGACAGGTGTGATGCTTTCACTTTGTGTGTATCTTCTCATATGCAGGGTGTGTGATGTTTTCCATGGTGACACATTCACAGACATTCGCAACTATGTTGAGTACACAGCTCTATAAAATATTTCTGGTGCAAGGTATACTTTAATACTGAATTATCCTTGTAGTTGTTCATTTTTAGTTAAATTTTTTTGTTGTATATAAATAACAATAAACCTGAGCTGTAATAGCAGAATTGTGTTGGGCTTACCATTAGTTTAAGCATAAGGCCAAATGTGGATTATTTCTTCACTGTACTGTGTTGGGCTGTGCTATTTTCCAGTTTGGCCTTTCATTTCATATGAGAGTGAAAATTGGTTTCCAAGTGAGAAAAATGCTTGGGCTGTTTTAGAAGTGACTCTGAGGTTAGACACAGAGGTTGGCAGAATAAACAGAATCGCTACAAGGTAGCAAATAGCACAAATATTGAATAAATATATTGAGGTCACAGCTTCTCCTTTTGAGCTGGGGTGGTCTGTCGGTTTCATGCATTAAGATGACAAAAGTTTTGTCAGCTGTCCCTAATTAATGATTACTGAGTACTTTAATGGCTCACTAGAATATAACAGCCTTTGTTGGGTTCATGTGCTTTTTGCAGACTGATGTGATCAGGCAAACGTAGTGTTGTGCATCCACTCTAACAGTGCTGCGTCTTCTGCCTCTGATTAGTTTATCATCATGTACGACTCTTAAAGTTATACATTTACAATTATGGTAGAGCAGTGTTCGGATAAAGAAGCATGTGAAAATAAATGTAAGATTGAGAAGTTTACAGATGGCAAATGTGTGTGTGATACTTTTTAATTTACATGTCAGTACATATTAGGTCAGAGGAAATATCAGCAGATCATCATTATTTTAGGACTTGTATCAGAGCAAAAGCAACTTCATCAGTACATCCCGAGTTTTGGGTTTTAGTTGTTGGATGTCCCTGCACCTGGTTAATGCTACTCCTGGGTAACAATTTGGATTTCTGGCATGTTGGAGATTTGGGTCAGCTGTCTTGCAGTTTGAGCAGTTCCATGGTTTAATTTCCCACCTGGCTGCTGTCAAAATGTGTTCTAAAGGGGAGTGAGCTTCTTTTAATATTATTGGACAAGTATATTTTACATTTTGTGGCTAAAACTATTGTGGAAACTGCTGTGAAATTAAAAAAGATCTTCAATGTAGAGCATACAATATTGTCTGCATCTACCATCTTTTATTATTCTTTTTTTTCCCCCCTTTTTGTTTTCCAAGTCAAGCTATATTTTTCTTGTTTTGTCAGCACTGAGAACACAGCCCTCTAGTTTGTAGGACCATTAGAATTGCCACCGAACAAATGCTGCACTGATGGACTGACCCACACAATGTCTGCCCAGCTTCTGTCAGCAGACATCTAGTACGCTGTTAAACATCTAGGATTGTTTTACAGGGTATTGAAGAGAAATGTTATTGGTTGAAACATTAACTGTAGGTGTATCTCCTGGCATTTCCAACAATTATTAACAGAGGAAGCTGAGACTGTGACATAATCATACTTATAGAAACAGAGCTTGTTCTTCAGCTGAACTTTTAGGTAGACAGGGGGAGTGACATGTGTTTTACTGAGCCACACCAGCTTTAAATAAATATGCTGTGTAGAGGGCCCCACCCCACAGCAAGAAACCAGGCTTAACAGGTAGAACTGGGGAGGTGCTAAAATATCATGCTGAGCTGAGGAAAAACAAAAGGTAGGTTAAGAACACAGAGAGCGTCACAGAAAATATTTTAAGAATAGAATTAATTATTCTCTGGTATGAAAATAGACTTTATGCTTTGTCACTTTATGCTTTAAGAGTTTTCAGTCACTCCCATGCTGGTTTCTGGTTTCGGTCGGCTTGTTTGCGGGAGTTTGACCGAGAAATAAAACTAGACCAGCCTACCTTTATAGGCTGCATCATAAAAATGGACAAATACAGATATGAAACCACAAAAGTTAGTGACATGGTTTCAAAGTTTCATCAAGTTTATCTTAGTTGATGTATCAGTTTTTACCGTAAGGATCTGTCATATCTTACATCTTCACAGTTGTTTTAAAAATTCAGCATTTTTAAGAAATATTAAGCAAACAAACACTTGATAAAAGATGCAATTCATCTATATTTAAAATCAATATCAATAAAATGAAGCAAACAACTGGGGTTTAAAATTTAAATCATCAACCCACTTGGCCTAATGTATTATCTCTCTCTTTTTTTTTTTTAGTTAAGTTGTAAAACAAATGTAAAAAGGATTTTAACTATATTTAGGCACAAATATTTCAGGAAAGGCTTAACTATTATTGTCATGATACTGTTGATAATGAGATTTATGGCCAAAATAATAATGCAAACAATCGTTACACCAGTACATCTCTAGTCAACATAGATGGTTCACCAAAGCGTCAAAACTTATGTATAACAATTTGCAAATTCTGTCCAGACTCGCTGTCGGACAAAACTAAAACACATGCTCAGATGTTGCTTGGATGAGTAGAATGCCATGCAGAGAACAGTTCACAGAAATACAGTTCATGTATGAGATTTAAGAAAGCCACTGGCACCAGTTTGTCTGCACATCATGTCCACAGAGCGGCTAATGAATATTGCAGCAAGATTTAAAGTTTACTTGTTATTGATTGATTGATTTTAATTTGACAGTTGCCATATAATGGTAAAAAAAAACAACATAAACTTTCCAACCAAAATTAAAAACCGTATCTTTTCTCTTTCAGGTTAAGGACAGCATCTCCATCAACAGCTGCACTATGGTACAATGAACACACTCACATACACATACAAATGCACACATTCAAAGAACACTTTGAAATGAAGTGTAAATCTCACCAGGCTTTCTTCTTTCTCTTTACATTTTAAAAATTTTTGTTTTGCGTTAAATCCATTTCAAACAGTTTAACTGTCATAATTTAAAATCTATGTAGACTTTTATACTAGATGAATCTTTTTCTTGTATTACTTTTATGCCATTCTGCATTTAAGATTTCATTCAGCTCTTTACTCCTGTTCCTGAAGAGCCCTTCTGTATATTAATGTCAGGCTTTCACAACTGGTACTGCTGTGTGGCATGTGGAAAGTAATATTCTCCCCTTTCTCATTTAGTTATAGCCCAAACATAACCCCTATATAACTCATCAATCAGTTCCTTAAATGGCAATGATACTATCCCTCTGTATGTAACCTGTATTTCTTCTCAGCCCTAAAAAGCATCTTCTATACAGATGTAAAGAATAGCATTTTTCTTGTCAAATGGAATTTGTACTCTAGTTGTACTGTTTATTTATTTTTTGTGTCTGTCTTGCTCTTTTTTTTTTTTTTTTACCTTTCCACACTGGAGGTTAAAACTATGATTTTTTTCCTATGGTCTTGCCAGTTTATACGGTTTAGATGCTGTGATTAAGAGAATCTTCCACTGTTGGTTGAAGAAAATTGTGTGTTTCTGATAAGTTCTATTTATTTCTATTCTATCAGATAATTTTTATTTGAACCTTTGTACATTCAGGGTAGATTCACAGAGAGACTAGCTCCGTCTTTCAGGGACAGCCTGTTCATATTTATAGTTACAAATGTTCACCCCACACGGCTGCCCAGTACAGCCAACGCCTGACCTGTGGCCACTGAGCATATTAATCAGAATATCAAAGAACCTTACTTTAGAGTCCAGAGCTTATAAAGCAATGTGTTAGTGAAACAGTGTAATTGGAACCCTATGTTTGAGCATGTGCAGTGGCCTCAGACGTTTACAACCACTCTTCAGAGACTCTCAAAGTAATTACCATCATTAGTTTGTGGTACTGTTTGTGTATACACTCTAGTGCCAATCATTTTGAAATAAAGACCTGTCGCTAAGTGGGTTGTTGATGTGTAAGCTAAATCAGGCTTTAGGTACAGGCACATTTATTGTAGCTTCAGAGTGTGTTGTTGCATATTGAAGTGTTTCCCCTTACATCAAAAAAGTGATGCTTGTGGCCTTACTCTGCATGGTGTATGTTAGTTTAGCAGTAATTCCTGTGACCAGAGGTGGGTTTATACTACATACAGGTACCTGCCTGTATGTACTAGTGCACCACTGCTGTTAGATACAACGATTCGTAATAACGGATGACTGTAAGATTCCTGTGCAGCTGTGTTCAATTATTCGATTTCCCTGTTTGTTACTCTAAACACATTTGATGACAGACTTTTTAAGTGCAAACTTGCAGCCAAAAAACAACTTATCAGTGGTGATTTGTAGTTTATCACTGTAAACAAGCTTTGAAGCCTTTTGTTCGACTCCCTGCTGACACCAGTTCTCTGATGTCTGGACTAAAGCAGCTTTCAGCCTTATCGGACTCAATGTTTCAAATACTTTAAAATGGAAAAAGTACATTGCAGCATCACCGACAGATGTGTGTGCTCTATGCAGAGTGTATGATGTCTGAGAGCAGCTGCTATGGCCTGCAGCAGCAGTCAGAGCAATGCTGAAACTCTGGAGGGGTTCCATGAGGTTAACTTGGCCTCGCCCACCACACCTGACCTTCAGGTATGTTCAAGGTCAATACCTCATCACATGCAGGTAGAGCTAAATCTAGCATGGTTTGGGATGTGTGCAGACTATCAAACCCTGGGATCTGTATAACAACATGAGATTAGTGGATTATTTTTTTTTCTGGTAATATGAAGCTGGCTCATTTTTACTGGGTTAAATCACCATGATAATCTATTCCGTTTCTGCTCTGAAGCAGATCAGAGGATCTGGTAAAAACCTGTCAGCAGTCAGATATTTTAAACTGATGAGTAATAGAGATATTTTTATAGATTAGTATCGTCAGCTTCTGTTTCAGTCTTACTGTTCGTTCACTCTGGTTTTAAAACGCCTTCTTCTAACAAATGTAAGTAAATATGCCAACGATTATAGAATTTCTTTCACTTATTGTGATGATACCACCACAATTGTTACATTGTGACAGCTCAGAGTAGAGTTTGTGAGGATGATTAAAAATAATAATTATACCCGCTGTTGTCTCTATTTGAAAACACAATCCACATGCTGTTAATTAGCTCTGCAGGACTAAACCAATAGTGATTAAAGCCTCCTCATGGGGGCTCTGGAGAGTTAAAGGTGAGATAAATTAGTCAGAAATTGTACTCCTCATAGGAGTCATAACTCATACATACGTGCACGTACAAACCGCTAATTTAGCAAAATGCATGTGTAATGGTGCCAATTTGCCAAAAGGTTAAATACAGGCTAAACAGGACTGAACAGAAACTGACATCACACCAAATTTAGTGAACTTTGTGGGATCTGGTTCTCCTGAAGGCTTTAGTTTCCTGTCACATTGTAAGAAGAAGTCAAAGAGAGCTCATAAACTAAGAACATAGTTTTTGTTCCCAACAACCCCTTCACCCAATTACAAAACATCGTCTTATGTGGGAGCTGCAGTTGGTAGTACGTCTGGCATTCTCTTGAAAACCAGGTTCATTTTCAGCGACTTTATCGGTTCCTTGTGTGCCGTCCTGCAGAACCAAGCAGAACAGCGTCCTCCTCCCCGGCAGAGCACCCCACCCACCTCTCTGTATCGGACCCACTCTCTCGGAGCACCACCTGCTGGCCTCCCCACCTCCCTGCGGGCTGACCAGCTCCCTACACAGCCCGTTTACTCTACGCCACGGCACAGCCACAATGGAAGGTAAAGAAACTACTATGGCTCTCCCCTCTGACGTTTGATCTGATCATATTTTATGTTTTAGGTCACGTTTGTCATTATGTCCTCAACCAGCAATTTACCCAGTGAGGCACAGGGATTACATTAGATTAGCTATGAGATCCTCTTAACGGGCAATGTGGCGAAAGATGCAAAGAACCAAATTGTTTCACTACCATCTGAAATCCTTTTTTTAACGCCAGTGTGCCAGGCCTTGAAGCAGAGTCTGCTGAGGGCAACTTCCTGTCTGGAGAGGACGGGGAGGAGTGTAGCGCATTGAGTGACAGCCTGTCACGGCTGCGCAGCCCATCGGTAATGGAAGTGAGAGAGAAAGGGTACGAGAGGCTGAAGGAGGAGCTTGCCAAGGCCCAGAGGGTAGGACACAAACACACGTGCACACACGGCCTCTGAACTATACTTTGAATTTAAATGTGTGTGTGCTGTTAGCAAGGAAATGTGAATATGTACGTGAGACTCCACAACATCACTTCACAGCTCTCATTACTTAGACTGACATCATGTAATTTTTCATATTTTATTTTACTGCATTTAATTTTTTTTATATACATTGTTATTAAAGACCATTCCAGATGTGACAAGTTATGTTAATCTGATGGCAGTGTAATATTTTACACGTCTAAGTCAGAATGACAGTCTGACTGGGTCAGACCAGACACTAGTTTAAATGGAAATGATCGTTTAATTTTCAAACATTTCACTAATTTTGATTTATTCATTTTCGTTTTGTTGTTTTCTTGTGACCATCATATGAATTTTTTACCTTCATGTGTTTGTTTGGTGGTTGTTTTCCTGTTTTGTTTTGGTTTGTGTGGGAAGGAGCTGCTGTTAAAGGATGAGGAGTGTGAGAGGTTATCTAAAGTCAGGGACCAGCTTGGCCAGGAGCTGGAGGAGCTCACCGCCAGTCTCTTTCAGGTCGGTCCACCTCTCCTTAGTCTGTCCGTCTCCTCTGCTTCCTGTTTCCCCTCCTTCTGAGGCAGCGGCCAGACAGAAACGGGACAGAAACATTTAAATGTTTAACACAGGCCACAAAGTTAGGTTTGATCATTTGTCAGTTTACCTGTGTCAGTGTGAAATCCAAACCTCGCAGCCATCAAACCTTTCAGGTTTGTTTACTTGATCCACCATCAGGGCAAACGCCTGCCACAATGACAAACCCCCTCCCCACGGGGGCGTGCCTCTTAAACTTTGAAACATCTTTGTTTAAAGCTGTGTTAACTTTGCACAGCACCTTGATGATTGGCTTATTGGTCTGAGGGAACCACACAACTACTTCCATTTCTACATTTTTTTTTTTTTTTTTTTTTTTTCAATACCTGCTGCAAATCGGATACTGGCAAAGAACCAGAAGAACTGATGCATAGAAATGTAAAAGTTTAAACAAAAAACCCATCGTGGTTGGCTTTGTGCTTGTTGTAGACTGGTCCGCAGAGCTCACTAGTGTTAGAAACAACAGTGCCTGAGAGGACGTGAAGGCAGTTTGCCCGAGTATGTAGAGTATGTCATTGTTGCAGACAGGGCGCACACATCAGTAAAGGAGCTACATTTGATAGCAGTTGGACTTTTAAAGCAGCAGAAATTGTTAGGAAATTTAAGGAAATGAAGAGATTTGTTTTATTTCAGTACGTTCAACAGCTGCATTTGAATTCAGGCTCAGCATGTGTCTTCGATGCTTGCTCAGCAGATTTCTTGCTGTGCCGTACAAGTTCAGGAAGTGGACTGAATCTGTCCAGCCGGCCTTCATTACACACTGTTCTTTTTCTCTTGACAATCCTCCTCCTTGTTCTTACTGTCCCACTATTACCTTTTTCTTATAGACGGTGTTGGGATTTTATCAATATGTGTTTTACATAGCCTCTATTTATGTATGTGTCAAATGGAAAACAAGCAGCTAAATAGTTGCACTGGGAGTGTTTACGGAGTAAGGTTTTAATTTTTATTTACTTAACGCTTTTTATTTGCATTGAGCTTTTTGGAGCTGCTGTTATACTTAAAGAATGAAGACTAAATCCCAGCACATAATCAGTGAAGACAATTTCCAAAAACATTAAATTGTGTGTGTGTGTGTTTCCCAGGAGGCCCACAAAATGGTCAGAGAAGCCAACGTCAAACAAGCAACTGCTGAAAAACAACTGAAAGAAGCCCTGGGCAAGGTGATATTCATGACCTGCAAATGCTCCTCTTAAGTCTAAGCTCAGCTTAAATTACAGTTTAAGTCTCACATCTATCAAAGTGCGTAAAGCTAAATTATGTAAGTAATGAAAACTACTTGTCTAATGTCTTTTTCACATAAAAATGTTCTTGCATGTTAAAGATGCAGAGGGATATAGGATATTTTATTCTCAAAAAGATTTGATTACCTGTAATAAAAACTAGATTTTTAACCCTGAGACCTTTTTAAATATGTGGCCTGAACGATCATCTTCTCTTCCTCCTTCAGATTGATGTCCTCCAGGCAGAGGTTCAGGCCCTGAAGACATTGGTCCTCTCCTCTCCCACCTCTCCCGTGGGTGAACTCCCCTCTGCAGGAGGAGGAGGTAAGACTCCCTTCAGGAAGGGCCACAGCAGAAACAAGAGCACCTCCTCTGCCATCCTGGGGACGCAGCCTGACCCTTCAGCCACACAACCCATTGTACGGGAGTGTAGAGAGGTAGGGGCACTCGCATAGGCCGACAGAACTGTATTTAACACCAACGGGTACCACCAGCCTTTTACTCAGATCCATGTTGTCTTTACTAATTATTATATACAACTTAAATTATTTATTTTTTCAAAACAAACATTCAGAACTTTGTGTTGATGGACATGTAGGTGGAAAGTCAGCTGTTCAGTGATTTCAGAGCATGGAAGGAGGAGCCGACACTCAACCGGAGCTGCTGCTTCCTGGAGAGAATATATCGTGAAGATATCTACCCCTGTCTCACCTTCAGCAAGAGCGAGGTACCGAGAGATACAGACAGATTTCACTCAGAGGCAATATTATGCCTTTTTAAAAAAAATATTTATTATACAGGCACTAATAGCCAGGAGTGAAAGATGTCCCAGGATGCCTGATAGGTTAGCAGAGAGAGAATATTTATTTTTAGATATTAAAAAACACTGTAAATGAGACATTGTAGAATTAGGTTCTGCAGTGGTTTTTAGTGGTTGTGACGGCCTCAGTCGTATCCTTAGATGTACAGTAAAACAGCTTACACACACTAAAAATAGACCCTTCCGTGTCCCTTGATCCTGTCATTTAATTGTCCTCTTGTCCCTCAGCTGGGTTCGGCCATCTTGGAAGCCGTGGAACAGAACACGCTCAGTGTGGAGCCGGTTGGATTCCAGCCACTGCCTGTGGTCAAAGCCTCGGCGGTGGAATGTGGGGGACCAAAGTGAGAACCCACACACACACACACACACACACACACACACACACACACACACACACCTAATCTCTCTTCTCTTCATCAAGCTTTCACTCCTTCATTATCATCTCTCCATCTTTCCACAATTTCCTACTCTAGTGGCCGAGGTGCCGAGCTTGTCACGTAAGTATGAGTCTGTCTCACGCTCGCTCTTTCCCATCTGCATTTTTGTTTTCTACTGTTACTACTTCACCTTACCTGGCTCTTCCTGTGCTTACTAGTAACATTTCCTCCTTTTAATCCTTCGGCCTGTCCAGGTTTATGAAAGAGATCCTGATGAAACAAACCTTAGTAATTGTGATAAATATCTAACAGTAATCCCTCGCTCCTTTCTTGCTTCTTAGTCTTGTATAGTTTGACTAAAAGATTTTGGAAAAATTCTGATTCCCTGCTGTAATTCTAAGGAAACATTCAAAAAAACAAACTTATATCTGTCTCTATCCGTGTCCATCTCTGATAGAAAATGTGCCCTGAGTGGTCAGACCAAAACCTGCAAGCACAGAATCAAGTTTGGAGATTCATCCAACTATTACTATGTATCTCCCTACTGTAGATACAGAGTGAGTATGAACACACAAACACAAACATCTTCATTTGTAACGTAATGTAGCATAGTTAAGTAAACAGTTCTTGTTTGTCTGTTTTCTTCAGATCACAGCAGTGTGTAACTTCTTCACCTACATTCGCTACATCCACCAAGGGCTGGTCAAACAGCAGGACGGTGAGACACAACCTCATTCCTTACTAATGCTGAAGCAGATGACTGAGAACCTAAGGAGTTCTCCCCATAAGAGAAAAGTCAGACTGAGTGACAGATTGTAGCTCTCGCTGTATTGGGGACCAGTATAGTTAAACTGTTAATTTGACAAGTATGATTAAGAATTAATTAGTAAAAGTTGATCATAAATGACAGGATGACACCTGGCAGCTGTATGCTGAACTATAATATCCAGTATTGAAACAGTTAATCTGCTAATTTAGTTTTGCTTTAAATATATTCACAAATTGCATAAAACAAACAAAAATTTTTTAAATTAAAATAAACAAATTCTTTAAGATGGAGACAATTGGCAATCCTTACTAAGGAATCAAAACTAAGAAAACCAACATCAGTTCACCCATATGACCAAAAAAGGGGATGTTTCTGTTCAAATTAGTTTTTTAAATTAACTGATACAGAGTCAGGGTTTTAACTGTGTAATGACATATTTTTTTCTAACCACGAGTGTCATTTAAAACAAAAAAAAATAAATATTGTTAGAATCTGGTGAAAATTCAAATATGAATATTCAGAAGAGACTTGGTTTCTTTTGTATCTAAGGGTACAGATACATCAAATACACCATCATTTTGGTTCCATGAAAATGTCAAGATTTAAATTGAACTTAAACTGTGTTTGGGTTCAGTAGTTATGTAAATGTACTTCCTTCCTGTCTGCCACTGATGACAGGAAGGTTGAACATCATGTGACCTACTGGTGTTTTTCCTTCACTCTGTGTTTTCAGTGGAGCAGATGTTCTGGGAGGTGATGCAGCTCCGCAGGGAAATGTCCTTCGCTAAGCTCGGCTACTACAAAGACGAGCTGTGATGGATGGACAGACTGACAGACTCTCCAATCACGGCTTACGTTTCCCTGGTTCTGGTTTTCTAACTCTCATCCAGTCATTTCAGGAAACCCTTCCTCCTTCCCTTTCTCCATCATGTGAGTGTTTTTGTGCGAGAGAGAACAACTGTGGTTGTTTTTGGTTCATCGCAAAGACTGAAGGACTGTGACATCTATCGTCACTGAGCTTTGCTCCATTTCTGTTGAGAGTTTGAGACCAAAATAGATTTTCACTTTTGAAACATGTAGCACTCCAATATCGCCTGAAAAGAGAAGTTAAAATTGAAATATGTTGACATCTTAACCCTTCTCAAGAACTTTAACTTTGCTTTTTATTTTAGAGTAAAGTTAGAATTTTTCAAGAAATATTAAGATTAAAATGTATGAGGATAAAATTCTGAATTATACGAATTTGTAATATTACAAGAAATGTATTACCGTTACAAATTAGCATTTTTCTATTTGGGAGAAAAAAAAAATCCACCTTTACCAACAAATTCTCATTTTTTCCTAATGGTCCCTTTTGCTCTGGCTAATTTCAGACCTGTTTCAGAACTACAACTAGGTTGTGTCTTTATTCAGAAAAGGAACTCTGCAGTTAAACTGGTGATAATACAATCAAAACTTTGTATAAGCTGTTATTTAATTTTAGTCTAAACTTGAAATGATGAAGGCAGTCTGGGAAAGGTTTTCCCCATATTTGAAGGATGTTCAGTTGAACGCATAGATAATCAGAAGATCATTACTATAAGCATCGTTGTAAAGCTCCTACACCCCCCCCCCCCCACCTATTTTTCTGTAAACTTGCTGATTAAGAACTTTGTGTTTCTGATTTTTTTTTTCTAGAAGTTTATTGTAAAACTTGACATTTGGGTGAAACTGGAACTAATCTGATACATGCAAACACTAACGAATGGGCCTATTTGGGAACCAGTATGTAAATATTACAGCCATTAGTAAAATTAGTGGCTATAAAAGCTCTTCTACATGTATTCATGGTCAAGTCCCAGGTTTTCCTTTTTTTTCTATATTATATTTTCTATATAATATTTTGGTTTTTCTTTCAGTATATTATGTCTGTGTCCAGGTTTGTTATTCTGTGGTGCTTTTGTCTTTGCATTTCATTCCCAACCTCCTGGTTAATTCTCTCTAAATGGAGCTTAAAAATGTCTTTTCAACCTTCTGAAGATTGTTTCTGTATGAAGGACAAACAATATTTTATCATTTATCTATTATATTTAGTTGTCATGGTGTTGGTGAAGCTTCAGGAAACTTGTGTAAGAGGAAGAATAAAACACTAAATTGTGATTTGGCATATTTAGAGAAATTCTGGGGAATTTTCCTGTTGTATTTAATTAATCAGGAAACCTGTAGATTGTAAGCTATCAGTGTCTGAGTGTGTGTGTGTGTGTGTGAGAGAGAAAATGTGGTGGGTGTGTGTTTTGATGCCTGGTGTTCTGTAAACTGTGTTTATTTAATTCTGACTTCACTCTACATCTGTCTCCACCATTCAAAGTTAACGACACTCTCCCGGTTTGGTTTAGTGCCTTTTCTCTCAGACACTCTGAAATAAAACAGTAATACCTCTGGAAACCTGCTGCTCTCCATGGACTCTGTTTTCCACCTCACATGCTGTAATGAGATGAGATGAGGTCAGAGATCAAGTGCACTACATTCAGGTGAGATACGCTGCACATTAACACTCAAGTTGTAGCTGTTGGTTTAAATATTTCATCACAAATTGAAAGTGGCTCCGTGCAATTTTCTTGTAGTGCTACAAGTTGTCAGAAACTGATTCATACAATTCAGCATCTTTTATTGAATTATGTGACCAGTTTTTTAACATGGTGGCAGAAAATTTCTTCAGTGATCAGAGTATCTCAAGTGCATCCCAGACATAATACAGGAAATGTATTCTTAAATTTGTGATCATTACAAACCAACTAAAATGTTTTAAATCAGCAGCTGGCGTCAGATCAGTCCTCCGCTGTTTTATCGTGGCCACAGCCCCCACGCTAGTCCCGGCAAGATGAGTGCGATGAGAACGGAGGAGAACAGGTTCACTGCATTGTTATCTAAGATGGGTTTCCCACAGATGCGCCGGGTAGTGGCCGATTCGTAATTGACCACCATCCCAATACTTGAGTCAAAACCTAGACAGTCAGAGGGAACATGTGGTTGGGATGGTTATGTTTTGGGTCTGGGTTCAATTCAGTAAAATCTCTTATTCCCATAATTATGTATTTTTTTTTTGTTTTTTACTCAACAACTACAGGAATTGTTAAAGAGCACACACAACCTTGGCCCACTGCCGGTGTCACCACTCCACAGCAGTGCAAGTTCACCTTCAGGTAATAATAATGTTATACATTATACCATACGCTGGTCAGCCAAAACATTAGGTACACCTGTGCAATTTAATGCAATACAGCCACTGTATTAAAAGCAGAGAGCCCAAACATTAGAACCACCTTTTATTACGCAGTCCAGTACGACTCCACTATCAACTTTGACTTTAATCATAAACGCACAGAATTGTCACTTTCCGGATAGTTTCAGCAATTATAAAAGTAAAATTTATGACAAAGCCACTGTATTGGATAGTGTTAAACTGCACAGGTGTACTTAGCGTTGTGACTGCTTCGGATATGTAGTTAATTTAAGTGACATTCACTAATTAATTTAAACTAATATTACCGTTTTAGAGCAGAGACAATACACACAGTGGCCACTTTATTAGGTACACCTTTACAATCAAATACAGCATCTCTGCCATGAAGTTATTACCTACATACTAATTGCTTCCTTTAGGCTCTAAATAACAAAATGACCATTTCTACAAATAATCTGATTAGAAAAGATGAGATCCTTACTAATTAAGTTATAGCTTAGAGCTATTTTTACTAAATCTAAATCTGCTACTAAACTCCAAATCCTTCATGAAACGTTCAGGTAGTTTTACTGCTGACTTGTGCTATTTTAGCGAGGTGCTATTGAACTCAGAACCTGCTCTGCATAGAGCAGGTTCATGAAGAACATGATGGTTCTTCATTGTCAAATCAAAATTTTAGAAACCTTTAAATACATCTGCACTGCTGCCAGTGCTGTTTAGCAAATCTGTCACGAGATATCAACAACACCTCTCCATAGAGAAAAGGTACATCATCATCTTTTCCTTTCAGGGGTCACCACAACGAATCATGTGCCTCCATCTAACTCTGTCCTCTGCATCCTCTTCTCTCACACCAACTAACTTCATGTCCTCTCTCACACCATCCAGAAATCTCCTCTTGCGGCCTTCTTCTAGACCTCCTGCCTGGCAGCTCCAACCTCAGCATCCCTCTACCAATATATTCGCTGTCCCTCTGATGTCCTCATTCCTGATCCTGTCCATCCTCGTCACTCCCACAGAGAACCTCAACATCTTAAGCTCTGCTGCCTCCTGTCTCTTCTTCAGTGCCACTGTCTCTAAGCCGAACAACATCTCTGGTCTCACCACCATCCTAAACACCTTCCTTTCATTCTTGCTGATACTGTTATCACACAACACACCTGACACTTTTCTCCACCTGTTTCAACCTGCCTGCACTCACCTCTTCTCCACACTCTCCGTTGCTCTGAACCTTTGACCCTAAGTACTTAAAGTCCTGCACCTTCTTCACCTCTGCTTCCTGTAACCTCACCGTTCCACCTGGGTCCCTCTCATTCACACACATGTATTCTGTCTTACTGCAGCTAGGCTTCATTCCTCTGTTTTCCAGAGCAGACCTCCACCTCTCTAATTTTTCCTCCACCTACGGGCTCAAAGCCGATCCTTGATGTAGACCCACCTCCACCTTGAACTCCTCTGTCACACCTACAGCACCTCACCACAGTCTTACAGCTCTCATAAATGTCCTGCACCACTCTAACATACTTCTCTGCTGCTCCAGACGTCCTCATACAATCCCACAGCTCCTCTCTCTGCACCCTGTCACACGCTTTCTCTAAATCTACGAAGACACAATGCAACTCCCTATGATCTTCTCTGTACTTCTCCATCAGCATCCTCAAAGCAAATACTGCATCTGTTGTCTCTTTCTAGGCATGAAACATATTGCTGCTCACAAATGTTCACCTCTGCGTTTAGACTAGCTTCCACTACTCTTTCCCACAGCTCTGCACATCTCCCTTGTTCTTAAACACAGGCACCAGTACACTTCTCCTCTAGTCCTCGGGCATCCTCTCACTCTTCCTTAGCATCCTTATCTTTATTCGCACTAACCTGCTGCACATCCTTCCCATCTCTTTGTCTGGCCAACCTGTACAAATCCACCTCTCCCTCTTTAGTGCCCAACCTAACATACAAGTGTTCATATGCTATTTGTTCTACCTTCACCTTACGCTGTGTACTCCTGTCTACTCTCTTCAGTCCTCTCAGTGTCCCACTTCTTCTTAGCTAACCTCTTTCTCTGTCTATACTCCTGAACTTCCTCGTTCCACCACCAAGTGTCCTTGTCCACTTTCCTCCTTCCAGATAACACACCGAGTACCCTCCTACCTGTCTCCCTGATCACATTAGCTGTAGTGGTCCAGTCTTCCAGAAGCACCTCCTTACCACCCAGAGTCTGTCTCAGCTCCTCCCCTAAAACTACACAGCATTTGTGCTTTTTCAACTTGCACCACTTCATCCTCTGCTCTGCCTTTGTCCTCTTCATCTTCCTCACCACCATCCTGTGTTGTCTGGCTACACTCTCCCCTACCAATGCTTTACAGTCACTGATCTCTTTCAGATAACATTTACACAAGATGTCGTCCACCTGAGAGCTTCTACCTCCGCTCTTATACGTCACCCTATGTTCCTGCCTCTTCTGGAAGAAAGTGTTCACTATAGCCATTTCCATCCTCTTTGCAAAGTCTGCCACCATCTGTCCTTCTGCGTTCCTGTCCTGAAGACCATCACATTCTCATCACCTCTGTTCCCTTCACCTACATGTCATTGCAATCTGCACCAATCACCACTCTCTCCCCTCTGAGGATGCTCTGAATCACTTCATCTAACTCACTCCAGAATTTCTCCTTCTCTTCTAACTCACATCCTACCTGTGGGGCATAACCACTAACATTGAACATCACTCCTTCAATTTCCAGCTTCAGACTCGCCAACCTGTCTGTTACTCTTTTCACCTCTAGAACATTTCTCACAAACTCCTTTCAGATTAACTCCTACTCCATCTCTCTTCCTATCTGACTCATGGTAGAACAACTTGAACCCTGGTGTCCTGCACACACAGTATATCCACCTTCATTCTCTGCATCGTGTCAACCAACTCTCTAACCTTCCCTGTCATAGTCAAGGACTTGTGGAGCACCATGATAGATGAATGATTTTCTAGTCTTATAACTGCAACATCTATTGCATCATACTTTAAATAAAGGCAAAAAGTACAAAAAACACATCTCTGCCTCCCTTTCAATTCTGCGGGCCCCCCTGAAGAGGCTGTAATTTTTGTGCTGATAATCACTTAACGGTTCATGATCACTCAACTTAATGTAATATCCACACAGAACCATGAACTATTTGGTTAAACATAATACTTACATTGATAATTATCAGTTCATTACTTCTCAGAAACACATTTTTAAAATATATGGACAACTCGAGTCATTTATAGGGGGCCAGTTTTCTAGGATAATAAAAGTGGTGATTGAATAATTCTAAGAGCACTAAAAAAAATAACATTTTGTTACCTGAGTACTGCATGTTAGCTCCCAGGAAAGAGTCCAGCATGGATCCAAGTAGTCCAGCCATACCACCGTACACCATGATCGGCCACTGAGGGTCTGCCAGGTGCAGGTCGCTGACGAACAGAAGCTGTGTTATAAAGTAAGCCATGCCTACCACAAGCCCACCGAGGAAGCTGGCAACCAATCCAACGGGAGTTACTCCTCCATTTGTTCCTGGAGAGAAAAGTAAACAAAGTTTAGATCTGAATACGAGTTCAGTAGCATTGCTTTCATATTTTTGAATGTCCCCCCACAAGGATAAGGGGTTACAGATAATGGATGTTTCTAAGACTTTTACATTATCTACACATTCATACACTTTTAGACCTAACCCTTGACAAAAGAAACTACTGGACCACAGTTTATCCACTGATTTTATATCACAGCAGTAAACAAATGAGGTTGTTGCTGCCAAGTCAATCTGGGATCCTTCCCTTCTGAAATGCATTTAGGTAATCAGGACACCCTCACTGAAGGGGGACCTCACTCTGGCTCTCTTTAGCCTCTTACCTGCTGGGACCTCCTTCCAGGTGGTGATGAGTCTAGGTGGTGACTGGCTAAGGACTGGTCCCACCTCAGATGCCCAGGTGTCCCCATTGCAGCAGGCAAAAGCTCCCACTAGAGAGAGGCACATCCAGGAGGCAGAGTACTGCTTACTGAAGTCAATGGGGATCTCACCTGGACCCACCTGAAACACAACCAACCACATTTTACATCTGCTTTATGGGTTTTATTTGCGTGTAACATGACATTTCTGGTAATGTCCTATGTTTTGTACAGAAATGTACATTTACCTCGATCATATAAAGCAGTGCAAGCTCTGTGGGAACGCCTCCATTACAGAAGACCTGGACCCAGTTTCTCTGGCCCCCTAACACAAACACAAACTCGGAATATTTGAAAATGTAAGTTGAATAAATCCAAACAAAGCCCTCCTTCACAAGCCTCACCTTCTTTATATTCTGCATCCATTTTCTTCTTCTGTGCTCCACCCCAACGGGTCAGTCTGGAAGAGGTGAGGAAGAAGGCCAACAGAGCGGAGAAGAAGCTGAAGTTTGCCATCAACAACACAAACCCCACCAGAAGAGCTGAGAAAACAAATCAACATGAAACAAATCATCATACAAACTGAAAATCAACTTCCGAGCCAACACATACAGACTCAAGACAATATTTTAAATCTTGCAATTATTAATCAATTAGCCGTTAATTAGTTTAGTAATTGAAAACAGTTCTACTTTATCAACTACCTTTTTCAGTCTTGACATTGACATTGCACTGGTTGCACCAGTCAAATGTCAGTAACAAAGTAACAAGCTGTTTTAATGCATCTTTGTGCTGTGAGAAAGTAATGTGCATTTTTTTATTTTCTAAACATGATTAATCAGGTAAATAATAAATGAATTACTTATTAATGCACTTGGCAAAAATGTGAAGAATTGGAAATCAACAAAGACTCATAATCCACAAATTCCCAGCAGCTTGCACAGGTTTCTGAGAGTCTAAGAAACAAACATAAAACTGAGTAAACACGGAACCACCAGTCAGATGAAATCTCACATCCTACAAGAGATGTCAGCCAGCAGCCTTTTCTGTTTGTATGCACTGACCTTTACTCTGAAAAGCTCTAATATGAGTAAAAAAAATAAAAAATAAGGTCTGTGAGATAAACAGTGGACAGGACAGAGTCCACAGAGCGGTGAGTGAACTTTGTAAAATGAATTTAACATCAGGTAACTGACTCACAGGTGCTGGCATCACTTGCTAACATGAAACAACACACAGTCTTTAATGCTTTGAACTTTTTCACATATTGAACCGGTTCAGTTCCGACTTGCAAACCAAGGTCAAAGCATTTTAGCCAAACAAATATTTGCTGTATGGTACATTCTGCTTGTACAAATGTTCCCCCCCATCAGAAATTTTTTTTTTAATTTATCATGGGCAATGGTCCCAAACAGAATCAGTTCTCTTTTTAATCAAAAAGCCCTGCAACTGACCCAGGCTGGGACAGATCTAGTCCACCAGCTGTCACTTCCTAAGAATAATAATATACAGAAAATACATGTTCCTGTCTTTAGCCTGTCTCTCAGCTCTAGGTTCCTGCAGTAGATATAGAAAATTATTTTAACTGGTGTTTCTGCTTCAGTGTTGGGAACAATTTGCAAAGTCTGACTCTTTGAAAACATTGGGATTTCTTGAAAATATGATTTCACTCAGAGTACGGTTCAAACTAGAAATCCATTTGCATTTACTATTGGGTTACTATTTACTACTGCTATCAACAAAAGTAATATAAAACAAAACTGTGATCGACCTTTTTAAAGTTTGTCATTTTTATAAATATCGAATGGATTTATCATGGCTGTTTTTGGAAAAAAGTACTTTTCTCTGGGGAAAGACCTTCACCGATATAGAGATTTCATGGAAAACTGACCTCAAGAAATAAGCGTTACTCCCTTACTTTCCTGTAGTTTGGAATTTCTTTCTACTCAGCATGAAAACAACTGAGTAACAATACAACAAGCTCATCTTTAACATTAGCTGCAGTAAACACACTGAACAGGTGGGACAGAACCAGCTGAGAGCCAGCACAGATTCTGATCAGAAAGCTACAGTCTGAATGAGCTAATAAACTAAAACAGGCTGGTTTTGTTGGAATTTTATGACCATGAAAAACTGAACATTCAGGGAAGAACTGTGGGTTTAAATGGTGACGAATGATGATTTCACAGTGATGCCCAGTGATTTGAGCCAAGACCATCATGGGATCATGAATCCTTTAGACCACTCTAAGTTCAAAACCTCTTAAGATAAAGAGTACTGAGAACTGATGACTGTTTCTCAATATATTTACTTCACAATCTAGTCAAAAATAACGATGAAATATCCAGTTAAGTTGGGTTTTTTCATTGTCACAAATTTTCTTTCTTTTGTTTCACTCAGCCTGCTAACATTCATATCACAGCAGCCCTTCTTTGATTTGTAACACATCACAAATTAAAGCTGATCTATTACATTTTAAATCAGGTTTTGAATAAAAAAATTGGTTTTTGGATTAGTCAAGTTTCTCTCTTACTTACTGCACAATTATAAAAGTGAGCCTGAGCCAAACAAGGTAAAGTTTTGAGCTGTAAAACCAAACCAATCAGCTAAAAGAAGCTAAAATGCTCAACAGTAATGAGTGAAGTCTTTTCTCAGTGGCTTCATTACTAGAGGCGGATCGTTACACATTACAGAGTCATTTGTGGACACACTGACCTCCCAGGGCTCCTGAGCGGTCCAGACTGCGTCTCTTTAAAGCTCTGATTGACAGCACAAGGGGAATCAAGATGGAGAACAACCACCGCCACGGCGACACAGGCTGCAGTGTTCCTGTGAAAAAAAAAACCACAGCCACAGACATGTTACAATCACTCCAGCATCCCTACACCTGCTACCTTTTTACATTTTGGTTCTCTTTAGGAAATGTTTGTTGTGAGGTTAGGACATTTAACTGTCCCCTTACGTACGAAAAAAAAAAAAAGTTTTCAACAGTCTGTATGGTTTGCTGAGGTAGCAGAAATGAAACTTGTCCAATTCAGCACATTTTGTAAGACTGGTATGTCACAGGGGAATCATGGCCTAGACTGGATCTTTGATGTGCAGCATAAAAGCAGTTTTGATTTTTATGCGTTACCCATCTCCATCTGGGAAGCGTCTGATCTGTCCAAATTCTTTGTGCAGCCTGGCAATAAGCCTAAACATGCTGTCAAAAGTTGAACAGAACTATATTCAGAGATGAAAAGAAGGAAAACAAGGAATCTGAAACACTCCCCTGTTCAAAAAAGCAAACTAACAAAATTTAAAAAAATTAAAATTAAAAAACATTTCCTTGAAAACTGAAAGTGCGTCTGAAGCTGCGGTAAAGCTTGAACGAAGATGTCCAACAGTCTTCCAAACATTAAGTGCATCAAAAATCTATCTTTCCACTTTAACTGCTGAATAAGAGAATAATCTTTGTCAGAAAAAACATAACATAGCTCAATACTTCCTATTGAGCTAAACTGCTACACCTTGAATCCTGTTACTCTTCTTGCAACATGGAAGCCAAAATAACTATTATTAAGGTACAATCACAAAGAGATAGATACAAAATAATATATTACTTGGTGGTCAGGTGACATTTTATCTGAGATCTGGATTTTTATGAAGTACCTGCTCTCTTTATAAATGTCAGGGATCTTTGGGTGCATGGAAAAAACCAACAATTCTGAGGGACATTTCAGTTTTCTTATTCTTATTCTAAAAACAGGTCTAAAAATGTCCAGGATTTCCAGGATTAACAGGAACATTATTAGCAATCAGCAACAAATTATCACCAATCTACAGTTAGTGGCTCACACAGAAACATACTGATCCCACAGACTGGACCATGGCTGAAAATGTACAAACATCAAGACCAAGCTGGACATGGAGGGACAGCATGTGTTGTATATATTTAATTAAGTAAGTAAGGCTTCATATACTGTAGCTGCAAACATAAAAAATTATACTGTTTAGGCTGATTGTTCAGCTTTTAATATGGGTCAATTTCTGAGAAGAACTAAATTGGGCGTGAAGACTGAAGAACTGATGGCAGCATTCAAAGAAAAGCACATGATGTGTTTGACTCACATAATTAAGGCCACTCAAAAACTAAAGGATCTTTGATTAAACCTACAATAACCATCTAACATCCAATATGATTTAGTGTTTTTCAGTTGTTTCTGTACCGTCCATGAACATAAAAACAGTTATTTCTCTGCCTCGTTATCCTTTTTTCAATTGATAAAAAACTAAAAGAAAAAAATTATTACCATAGTATGTGCTGATGGTGAGGGACAGGACCCAGAAGAAAAGGGACAGTGCCAAAGTGGCACACAGTACAATCATATCAGTCATCATCTTGATGTATTCCTTCATCAGCACGTCATCCTCAGAGGCCATGCTGACAGACAGCCCGAGCTGCAAAGCAAGAGACCAGCGTCAGATCAGAAGTTCTGGCTTGGCTTTTTAAATTTGTGGTAATCATTTTCTATCAGTCACGATCACACTTTAATGGCCACTTTTATTTTCTCAAATGAGTCGTCCAACAAGAGGTGGATAAAGGAGCTCGCAAGTTTTTATTAGTTTGTTTGGTTATTCTATATAAAAATAGATGTTATTAGTAAATCTCTCATCTTCTTTTCTTTTCGGCTGTTCCCTTTCAGGGGTCACCAAAGCAAATCATCTCCATCTAACTCTGTCCTCTGCATCCTCTTCTCTCACTACATCCATAAATCTCCTCTTTGCTCTTCCTCTACACCTCCTGCCTGGCAGCTCCAACCTCAGCGTCCTTCTACCGACATATTCACAGTTTCTCCTCTGAACATGTCCAAACCACCTCAATCTGGCCTCTCTGACTTTATCTCCAAACATCTAACATGAGTTGTCCCTCTGATGTCCTCATTCCTGATCCTGTCCATCCTCGTCCCTCCCAAACAGAACCTCAACATCTTAAGCTCTGCTACCTCCAGCTCTGCCTCCTGTCTCTTCTTCAGTGCCACTGTCTCTAAGCCGAACAACATCTCTGGTCTCACCCCCGTCCTAAACATCTTTCCTTTCATTCTTGCTGATACTCTTTTATCACACAACACACCTGACACTTTTCTCCACCTGTTCCAACCTGCTTGCACTCGCCTCTTCACCTCTTTTCCACACTCTCCGTTGCTCTGAACCTTTGACTCTAAGTACTTAAAGTCCTGCACCTTGTTCACCTCTGCTCCCTGTAACCTCACTGTTCCACCTGGGTCCCTCTCATTCACACACATGTATTCTGTCTTACTGTGGCTAAGCTAAATTCCTCTGTTTTCCAGAGCAGACCTCCACCTCTCTAGTTTTTCCTCCACCTACGGGCTCAAAGCCGATCATTGATGCAGACCCACCTCCACCTTGAACTCCTCTGTCACACCTACAGCACCTCACCACAGTCTTACAGCTCTCATACATGTCCTGCACCACTCTAACATACTTCTCTGCTGCTCCAGACGTCCTCATACAATCCCACAGCTCCTCTCTCTGCACCCTGTCACACGCTTTCTCTAAATCTACAAAGACAATTCAACTCCCTATGACCCTCTCTGTACTTCTCCATCAGCATCCTCAAAGCAAATACTGCATCTGTTGGACTCTTTCTAGGCATGAAACCATATTGCTGCTCACAAATGTTCACCTCTGCCCTCAGCCGAGCTTCCACTCCTCTTTCCCGCAACTTCATTGTTTGGCTCATCAGCTTCTCCACAATCTTGTTAAACAAACTAGTCAGAAACTCTACTGCCACCTCTCCTAGACACTTCCATACCGCCACAGGTATGTCATCAGGACCAACTGCCTTTCCACTCTTCATCCTCTTCAACAGCCTCCTCATTTCACTCTTACTAATCTTTGCCACTTCCTGCTCCGCACCAGTCACCTCTTCTACTCTTTGTTCCCTTTCATTTTCCTCATTCATCAACTCTTCAAAGTTCTCATCACACTCCTGGCATCTGTCAATACATTTCCATCCTTATCTTTAATCACACTAACCTGCTGCACATCCTTCTATCTCTGTCTCTTTGTCTGGCCAACCTGTACAAAGCCACCTCTCCCTCCTTAGTGTCCAACCTAGCATTCAACCTCTACCTTCACCTTACGCTGCATCTCCCTGTACTCCTGTCTATTCTATTCAGTCCTCTCAGTGTCCCACTTCTTCTTAGCTAACCTCTTTCTCTGTATATACTCCTGAAATTCCTCGTTCCACCACCAAGTCTCCTTGTCCACTTTCCTCTTTCCAGATGACACAGAGTCTCCTCCTACCTGTCCCCCTGATCACATTAGCTGTAGTGGTCCAGTCATCTGGAAGCACTTCCTGACCACCCAGAGTCTGTCTCAGCTCCTCCCTGAAAACTACACAACATTGTTCCTTTTTAACTTCCACCACTTCGTCCTCTGCTCTTCCTTTGTCCTCTTCATCTTCCTCACCACCAGAGTAATTTTACAAACCACCACCCTATGTTCTCTGGCTACACTACCAATACTTTACAGTCACTGATCTCTTTCAGATTACAGCTTCTACACAAGACGTACTCCACTTTGTAAAGTCTGCCACCATCTGTCCTTCTGTGTTCCTGTCCTGAAGATCAAACCTGCCCATCACATTCTCATCACCTCTGTTCCCTACACCTACATGTCCATTGCAATCTGCACCAATCACCACTCTCTCCCCTCTGAGGATGCTCTGAATCACTTCATCTAACTCACTCCTGATTTTCTCCTTCTCTTCTAACTCACATCCTACCTGTGGGGCATAACCACTAACAACAGTGAACATCACACCTTGAATTTTCAGCTTCAGACTCATCAACCTGTCTGATAATCTTTTCACTTCTAGAACGTTCCTCACAAACTCCTCTTTCAGATTAACTCCTACTCCATTTCTCTTCCTATCTGACCCATGGTAGAAAAACTTGAATCCTGCTCTTAAACTTCCAGCCTTGCTACGTTTCCACCTGGTCTCCTGGACACACAGTATATTCACCTTCCTTCTCTACATCTGTCAACCAACTCTCTAACCTTCCCTGTCATAGTCCCAGCATTTAAAGTCCCTACTGTCAGTCCTACATTCTTACCTTTGATCTTCTCTCTCTGCCTACGAACACACCTTCCTCCTCTCTTTCTTTGACTTCGACCAACAGTAGTCCAATTTCCACCGGTACCCTGTAGGTCAACAGCACCGGTGGCGGTCGTTGTTGACCCGGGGCCCGACCGATCCGGTATGGTCATTTTCGGTGTGAAAGTCATGATTGGCATTTTTAATTTGGCAAAGTAAATCTCTCATCTACCTAATTTTATATGACGTTACCTCGCTTATTTATCTGTCTATAAATGTGGGCATACGAGCATATTGATATAGCTTTACATTAACAAGCGAGATAACGTAGGATATAAAAGCGTTGTGTTGCGTTCTATGCCTTAATTCAGATGTTTTTTGTGATCAACTTTATTGATCAACTTTATTGAATTTTACAGATGTAACTCAAAGAAAACAGCGTTAAGCCATTAATGTTAGCTAGTGAACGTTAACCAATTAAACAATCTGATTGACACCTGCTGCTTGAACCCGCACCACTGGGCCGGGGGGTTCAGGTGAAACCATTCAGAGTTACATGAAATTAAAATGAAAACTAAAACCATCTTAAGTTTGTGTTGTTTTTTTTTAACTAAATATGGTCGGACGAAACGAACGTTATCTAACTACATGCACAAAGCTGACATAGCTGTTGTAGCGTTGGCCGTTAACGTTACAGTGAACTCACCAGTTATCTCTGGAGCCATCGCGACTGGTTTCCAGTTCTTAATAATGGAGGATTTTTCCCTTTAAAATAGGATTGATAAAAAAAGGTATATTTTCCCTTAACAGTGACACTAAAACAAGTGTTGTATTAAGTAGTAAGAGTCTTAAACACTTCTTAGTGGAGACTCCGTGTTTTAAACACCAGACAGGAAATAACTGACGGAGATATTAACAGGACGGACCGACTTCCGCAAACAAACGCCAGTTCTTAAAGTGACAGTAACAGGAGGTACTTGTACTAGATTTCAGTATTTACAATTTACGCTACCATGAACTTCTACTTTTTACAATTTAGAGACAAATACTATACAATTTGCTTTACTTTAATTATTTGTTACTATAATGATGTACAGAACAAATCGAGAATAATAAGCATTATGTTTTAGAGCTTAAATTGTTATTGCATTAATTAGCTGTTTGTTTTTCATATAAAATAAATGTTTGAACTTTAAAACGCGAGGATTAGCAGATTTTTAATGGTTGGTGGACAAAGAACTGTTTTTTTCTCAAACATTGTCACAGCCCATCTGTTATGGATTACCATCAACAACCACTGTGCAATGACATTTTGGCACTAATACAACCACTGTGCCTACAAATGATTTTATATCTATGAAGTGTGAGACCTGTATTTTTCTTTCGCAAATACTGCTTGTACTGCCCACATATGTTCTAGTTATCTTTGTCTATGCTTGTATTGGTCAGTGTGGATCTTTGATCTTGTCACTGTGTACATTTAGTAAAAGTACACTAAAGTACATTTAGAGCCACTATAAACCAGAGTCAATCTCCCTGTATGCACAAAGACACTTTGTGCCTACAGCCAATAAAGCTGATGCCAACATAAACATTTTTGGAGTTTAAAACTAGTTACATAGTTTAAAAATGTGCACAAGAGGCTGCATGTAATCTATAATCATATGCGAAGCATCTTTCCTAATGAAAGTACACAGAGACACAACACACAGAGGAAACACAGATTAAAAATAGAGCTGTGTCTGAAACTGTCCACAATGGCATCGTCTGCCCCATGAATGCAAACTCTGTTCTTTTGAAAAATCTTTTTGTGAGAGCATCCCATCACATGATTTAAGAGTTTTTTACAATACGTAGAAAAGCCATAACAGGAAAACTAAATGCAGAATGTAGCATACAAAATCCCAATAATACCATAGTAAGGATGTAGATGTTAGAAGACATTTAAGATGTGGTTGTAAATATTTTTGTTCTATAGGAAATTATATTTATTTATTTTTTCCTTTCGGCTAATCCCATCAGTTTAGGGTCGCCACAGCGGATCATTGTCCGCATGTTGATTTGGCACAGTTTTTATGCCGCATGCCCTTTCTGACACAACCCTCCACAATTTCTACCGGGCTTGGACCAGCAATGCACAGCTGGGGATGGGAATGGGCTGTTAGGGGTTTAATGTCTAGCCCAGAGACACTTCGACAGGACTGGGGATCAAACCACTGACCCTGTGGTCTGTGGATGACTGCCTTTACCAAGTGAGCTACAGCCTTTAAAAAAATTTGATGATTCACTGACCTCTTTTCTAGCACCTCCTTCTTTCACCTCCATTTTTAAATCTACTGGATAGGTACAAATGAGGTACAAGGCAAGCAAGAATTTAAGTCAAGAAGAAAACATCAAAGCAAAGTCCTATCAGAAAAGTGTTCACATTTCACGAGATGCAAGTTTGAGAAAGAGCAGAAAAGTAGTTTATGTTTGTTTGTTTGTTTTTAATATATTTAAGTGCATAGGACGATGCAGAAGATTTCTGTTTTCAGCAGCTGTTTGAATATTGTGGTTCCCAAATCATAAATAATTCTTCAGTGGTGCTCTGTTTTTTTTCTTCTTAAGGTTTATTGTCATTATTAATTAATATGTGGGTTAATTTTTAGATTAATCAATCAATTTTTTTGTCTAGAAAATAGTAAACAATAGTGTCTACAGATGTTGTGTCTGACCAGTAGCTTGAAATCCAAAGATTCTCCATTAGCACATTAAAATTAATTTGAAAGAAAGGAAAAAGCAGCAGTTGTTTACATTTTAAAAGATGGAAGCGGCAAAAGCAGTTGCAGTTTTTTTCTCAAGCAGCTGGTCAGTTGATCTATCAGACTGACATACAAACATTCATTTTTTTCTCAACGTAGCACCAACATGAGATTGACATTCATTCAATCATCAATTTTTTGGGCCAATTTTTGACTTTTTATCCTATGCTGACATCAGTTCTTCATTACATGTATCTAATAGATTAGTTTATGCAAATGTTAATAATCTAATTACAATCCCATTGACCTCAGCTGTACTTTGTGTTTAGTGCTAATTAGCAAATGCGGTTAAGCAAACACTTTCATCTATGATGGCAAATACCTGCTTATTACAGTAACATTTTCACCGTGAGTACTGCTGCACCTGAATACAACCTGGCATAACTAGCTTGCACTCCATCATTCCTCAAAGTGTTGGTGATGAAAAGGGAAAGACTGTCCACACTGCAGGACAACCATCTTCCAGTTTACATCAGAAACACTCGTGGGGCAACAGCTGGCTACTTCATCATCGGAGACCCTGCCTGCTGCTTGATAACTGGCTCTTAAAACGATTCCCTGACCCTAGACTACTGACAGCAGAACAGCCAACCTACAATAAGGAATTCTGCAGAGAGTAGAATGGTGGTTTTGCCTCTTGAAAAGAAATGACTGTGCTATAGTACAGATTTGCTGCTCTACTAAATGGTTGCTAGTGTGTTGGCGGGAACTGTATAATGACTTGGGTGCACCTGCAGCAGCAGAACCTGGCAATTGTTGCCGACATCCACTTTTGCTATCGCTCAGTTCACTTGTTGGAACCTCAAGCCTAAAATGAGCCTCCTAGAGTACTCAGTTATTTTCCAGTGGTGGAAAGTATATTCATGCTATGACTTCAATACATTTCCGAGACAAATATCATGCTTTCATTTCGCCACATTTCGTTGGTAAGTTTCTGTTACTTAGGAAATTATTATGATTATTAATACAAAACACAATATAATTCTAAGGGTTTATTGACCCTCTGCCATGAAAGGTGGTTAAAACATATGGACTCAAAACATATAATTATTTATAAAAATAAATATTTCTGCTGTTTATGTACAGAAAAAGAAGACACTGACTCAAATTATGACTGCAGCCAAATTCCAGGTTATTTGCATTCTGATGAAAATTTTGACAATAAGCTATGGTTCACTTGTAGCCTGAGCTGCAGAGAATGTGAGAAGTGCCACACTCAAAGGTGTAGAAGGTACAATACTTCAACATCAAAACAGTCCAGTGATTAAAATACCAGCAGTCAGTACTGGTCCAACAACATCATCATCAACAAAATATGTGACATTTAGTGGACTGAACAATATAAACACACAAACACACACATACGAAGGAAAGATTATGTCACTTACCAAGCAGAGAAGAGGGGAGGAAAGACAGAGCAAATGTGGTTTGTGCTCATTTGAAGCAGTTGACCCTTTTTAAGGGAGCAGAGATCCACCCCGAGAGGGAGAGAGAGAGAAGTTTCAATTGGATGCAATGTCTCAGGAAACAGAAACAACAGTAAATAGTTGATGTCAAATCTCTTGTTTTGAAATCATTTAGCCATTTGGTGTTTTTAACGGATGATGGAGCTATAGGTCAGACTGTAGGTGCTACTAAAAGTATTTTTAGTATTTTTCTAAAAGTATTTTTAAAAAGAGCTAGAAATATACTTTTTTTTCACTCCCGTACGTATTTTTCACTCCCACCTTTTCGTTTAATGTTTTTAAAGCATTAGCTATTTTCGTGCAATTTTTGTGCAATTCATATTCATATTTACAGATTTATGAACATTTTCAAAGCTGTGCAAATCATTGCAAATTTCAATATGCTTTAGTAGATATGTGTAGACATTTACATATTTCAGTAAACTTTAAAATGTCAGTATATGTTTACAAACCTCTGAATATATATATATACAGATGTGTGCTGCCTAAATTTTACTTGCCAGATGACCTTTAGGCTACAGGTGTCATTTACAAATGTCAGCAAACAGACATAGATACAGTGTCGCTTCTATTTACGTACTTTTGCAAATGATACTACTTCAGAAACACACCGGTATTTCTGTTGTCAGCAAAACCATAAACGCTGCGTAAAGCATTTTTGCCACTCGTGAGTTTCCGTAATATTTACATCTGGTGAAGCAATATGGCGTTGGACAGTTAGCTAGGTGGCTACACACAAGCACGATTTTAAAATTATTGTCATTTCAGCATCATGCCGGCGTCATCATACATGGCTACGTTTTAAATTTAAATCAAAATGCTTTTAACTCGGTAGATGGTGTATATGAAAGAAGGATGTTTTCTTATCTGAACGTTAGGCTGTAACTGCGCTAACACGGGTGGCTAACGTTAGCCGTTAGCTCGGTGAGTCAGACAGCTGGTCAGTCAGTCTGCAGCGAGACTTTCGCCGATTCATGATGGAAGTGGAGGAGCTGCGCCCCGTTCCCCGGGAGCGGGCCATTCTGGAGAGCTTCTTCACGCAGCTCGGCATGTTTTCTTTCGACCGGGCCAAGGACTATGTGGAGAAGGAGAAGGACAACAGCAAGAGCGCCGGGGCCATCTGGGCCGCTCTGCTGGCCGCCCTGGCTCACCTGGCCGCCGCAGAGAAAGCGTACCACAACATGACATTCCTCGGACAGAAAATGGGTAACATGTCCTTATCTGACCACAGTATGACTGCCCTGTACTTCACTGGGACGGAAATACTCAGTGGTGGAGTACTTTGATCAAAGAAGTGTACTTCAGCACACGAAGCTGAAACGTTAGTCAGCTTTCGTTCGATTCCATAAACATAAAACAGTTTTACGAATTTGAAACAATCTTTTAAATAGCCACAAGCTTCTTTGTGGCTAAACTAGTTCAGGTATTGTAGTATATAGATTATGTTTGGTGGGTGCTGATCTTGACCCATCTTATATTGTCTAAAGTAATTAGAAAAATGGGAAAACTAAGCACACACATGATATCTCCAATAGTTCTCAGACTGCTGGCAAAAACATTAGAAACACTTCTCAAAAAAAGAAAGAAATGTCAAATATAAAATCAGTTTGTCACTTTGCAAGACATATTTTCATTCCTCTCTAACAATTTTATTTTCCAGCTATCAGAAAGAAGTTGCATAGATGAATGCTAGTCTCTGCAGTTGTTGACTGCAGACAGATTTACAGACTTTAAACATTTTAACCCACAGATGCATTCACTTTTTTGTTCCCTGAAATGTTTCTAAAACACTGTAAAAGTAATAGTTTTAATGTGCAAATAACAGGGACAATTAACCCTATGTCTTACTTCTTTAATCCCGGCATGTGTGGGTTTTTAGCAGACAGCTACATATTTCAGACACCAGATGGAGCAGTAGTACTGAATACTAAATAAGAGTCAACCATTTTCACCTCCACAGCAAAACACTGAGTTCTGTCCTTAAGCAGCAGTTTTCTTTTTCCTCTCTCTCTGCAGGAAGCCAGTCTTTCTTCAGCCGCAAGGACTCCATCCGCACCATCTACACGTCCTTGTACAATGAGCTAAGGAAAGTGGTGATGACGGGGCGTCACAGCCAGCCAGGCTCCGCCTTCTACCTGGAGGACCTGCTTTCGCACCTGTCAGAGCAGCTCTGTCATTTCACCCAGGCCCGCATGGAGATGGCGGACCTGTATGAGAAGATGCACTCACTGGGCAGCCAGAAGAATATTAACTCAGATGAGCTGATCACTACGCTGGAGGCTGTCCTGCAGAAATACAGCTCCAAGTGTGTATCTTATTGGTGGCATAGTGGGGAGTGAAATATTTATTTAGGTGCAGTACTGAGGTGCTTTTAGTTCATTTTCTGCTAGTACCTACCTCTACTCCACTACATTTCACATTTACATGTTCAGATCACAAAATCCTGAATACTGAAGTTTCTTCTTTAAAGGAAACTTACAAAATCAGGATATTTCAATGTTGTAATAAAGTATCTTCTACCCTTCTGTGAACACTCATTTCACAGACCTTTTTAAACAAGTTATTTTAAATACAAAAAAAACAACTCTTCTACAGTGAAACATAAGAAAACACTGACAAAGAAGCCATTTGTCTGCATAAGTGCTGCTTTTTATTTGCTGACAATGCTGAGCTTTTACCTAAATAAAGGCTTTGAACTCATAATTCAACACAGTTACTACGGTTGGCTTGGGTTATAAAAAATTGAAAGGAACTTAAGGGGATTCAAAAAGTAAAGACAAGAGTGACATATTGAGGTTGAAAGAGGGAAAACATTCTGCTTAATCCAGCAAATACAAGATTTCACTCTTTTCCCCAGAGACCTGTTAGTGAAACACATCCTGCAGCTGTAGCAGGAACAAACTGCATGGTCGGGCTGTGGACTGAGCTGCTGCAGGTCACAGACCGACATGGCGCTGATCATTAATTTGACTGTGTGCTGAGGGGTGAAGGTGATGCCCTCAATAGCAGAACGAACACACACACACACGAATACTCTGTGTGTGAGTAGATTGAGCTCGCGCTCGGATCCAAACTAAAATGCAAATGTATTCTCAGCACGGCAGCACAACAGCTGCTTTCAGGTTACTACAAATTAGGCCAACTACTGTCTTTGCATTTGTTAGCCTGTTTAATTACTATACTTGTCTTCCTCGGTACCTTCAGGTTTCACCACCCCATCCTGGGCCGTGTGGAGGAGGGCTTTCAGACGGAGGTAGATGTGGTGACCCAGTTAATGTGCTGCCAGGCCCAAGTGTCTGAGTGGCATTTCCTGCCCGCTCTGCTCAGCCTGCACGGTGCCAACTCCAAGCTCATCGCCTGGGGTCAGCTGTTCCAGCGCCAGAAAGAGACCCGCAAGAATCTGTTTGGAGGTCAGTCTCAAAAGGTCGTGCAGCCTCCACACCTATACATGTGGCTGCAGCGCTTCCAGACGGCGCTCCTCGCCAAGTTCAGCTTCTACTTCCATGAAGCTCTGAGCCGCCAAACAACTCCAACTGACATGAAAGCTCTGACTGCCCGTACCACACCAGACTACCATGGCATGATCTGCTCCTTTATCCGCAAACATGATGCTAGCAACGTCTCTCTGGTGTTTGACAACCGCGGCTCAGAAAGCTTCCAAGGCCACGGCTACCACCACCCGCACTCATATCGAGAAGCACCAAAAGGCGTAGAGCAGTTCCCTGCTGTGGTTTCACTGCCCTCAGGAGAGCGGCCACTCACACACTGGCCTAACGTCATCATGATGATGGGAGACCGTGCCGCTGAGCTCAACACTTTGGACAAAGTGGTCCACTTCTACGATGATAAAGTCCAGAGCACCTACTACTTGACTCGGCCTGAGCCCCACTTTACTCTGGTGGTTATCTTTGATGGCAGGAAGTCAGAGAAGGATCTGCACATCGCTGGTTTCTTGCAGGAGATCTCGGGCTCACTGCGGAACTCCAAACCCTTCAGCACCCTCAAACCAGGGTCAAAGGGCTAAGTCACAGCTCAACAGCAAACACACCAGGATCTCAAACAGGTCAAGATGTAACCGATGAAGAACTTCAACTAATATGAAGCCCGTTTAGCTCAAACCGTTTGTTACAGTTGACTAAGGTGCTCGTTTTCTTTACATCTTCCTTTGTAAGCCTTTATCTGCTGTCCTCTATCAATCTCAATTTGCCAAAAATGTTCCAGAGTGAGATGCACTACTTCAGCTTCTCTGTGAATTTATTTTACTTGCCTATCTGAGGCCACGACAGTCTCCCAAACTGTCTGCTGCTAGAACTTAAAGCATATGTTTATTTAAAAGATTTTAATTATTTTGCATCAATTGTTTTAATTTTTAACAGCTTCTATTTACTGTGCTCATTACAGTTTAATAAAGCTTTGACATGATTGCACAGTTGGCCTCCACCTTCCAAAAAACAAACGGTACCAGAGGCGGCTCAAGGCGGCTGAGAAAAAGTGTAGGAAACCACAAATGTATTTATTTATTTATTAGGTGTTCAAAGAAAACATTTAGCATCATTTAATTTAATGAAAGGTTCAATCAGTGAATGACATGAATGCTAATTTATCCAGGTTTATTTATAATATAAATACAACACATTAATACAATCCATTTGGCTATATGAGCTCATCTTTAGGAAGCTCAGTTTTCAAATACACCAACACTAACAGACAAAAACAATTTCCTTTATTATCAAACACATTCAAAGAAACCTCCCTTCGAATTAAAATGCACCACCATGTTATGATGCTACATGCCAAGTACACAATCCTATACATCAAAGTGCAATGTCACAATGAGTTAATGCTAGAGTTCATAATTTAGTCATCTACTAAACACTTTATAATTATTTCATTCGGAGTGCTGCTGCTCTTCGTTCAGGACGTGCGTGAGTGGATTCACAACTCCCCAAAAAAGACAAGGATTTAAAAAAAAAAGGCACTTTCACATGCACGCATACACTCCACACACACAGATGTGCAATCATAGCCCATCTCGGCACATCGTTTCTCATTTTAATCACCCCCCTCCACACACACACACACACACACACACACACTCTCACTCATCAGTTACCAGCCTGCTTGGAGGCCACATTCAGTGTGCTGTTCAAGTGTTTTGTTTTTTTTTCTTTTGGGCATTTACACACAGAGCCCCACCCTGTTAGCTTATTGTGAATTTAAGGTTAACTAGTGACTTCAGTGTAACAAGCAGGTAAAACCATTATGTCGACACACACGTACAGAAAGTGGCATGCTTCTTCATCCGCACCGTTTTCCCCAACTTGCACTTGCGTGTTGTGGCACTCAAGGCAGGCATGAATTATCTATCATCTATCACTATTCTAGTGCTTCTGCACTTACAAGGGAGCAGAACAAGGGTAGGGAACCAGGACCCGCACACACGCACCCACTCACCCTATTCTCACGCACACACAAACAAGAATTAAATCATACACCCACACTTTCCCAGAAAAAATTCTGTCCAAGCTCCCTCCACCACTCAACCGTCACACCCTGTTTGAAGCTCCGGCCTGGGCTTGGGTTTTCCCTTCTAAAACACAAGTAGGCTGTTAAAAAGTTTAGCGAGTTGCCACAGCAGCTCACTGAACATTCAATAGATGGCTGAACAGTCATTAAATACTGGAAACATTCATTAAATAGCTGGACGTTGGTTAAATAATGTGAGTTTGGTGTCACTGACGACCTCAAGAGGCGTTTCGTGGTTTGAGGTTTAAGTGAACTTAGCAGCTGAACCGAGTGAAAAATAAAAAAATAAATTATAAAGTCACACAGACCAGTGATGCCTTCACTCTGCCGTGTCCTCTTCATTTTAACTCGAGTCACTCATTACAGATACAGCAGCCAATCGTGATCATTTTTAAGTAAACGGCAGCCTTTTAGATTTAGGCTCGTCAGCCAACGTGGGCCTACTGTATCTCCGTGACAGTACAGCCAACATTCACTTCACTGAAACTACATTTCACTGGAGCTGAACTACACTCCCCATGTGTCTCTGACTGTGATCTCATGTACAGGACAGTCTGCGCGCTTTATCAGCAGTTCTTTAGCTAACCTTTGATAAATGCTTCAATACATGGAGAAAGTAAACTCCTACACACCAAGAGAGTACACACCAACCTGACGACACATAAATATCATGGCATATCATATCATAGGTCATATCATATATTATAATTTATTACTACATTAAAACCCATTTTGTCTGTCCTACCGTTTCTACCCTCAAATTGATTATAAACATTAAGCAGTACCCTGATCTCCTCTTCTGGCCCAGTTTTGGCCCGGGTAGGCCTGATTTGGCCTTTTATTGGCCTGGTTTGGCTCACATGGTGCAGGATTTGTCCAGCGGTGAGGGCAGAGGTGGGGTGCTGCTCTTAGGGGGGACCATAGGTTTGGGCCTCAGGGCAGGGGGTCGTAGCGGAGCCCCGATGCGAACAGCGGCCACAGGCTTGAAGGAGCCCAGGGAGTCGGGGGAAGGGTTGGCTGGTCTGGGTGGACCTGGCGGAGGTCCAGGGAGGGGACTGATAGGGCTCAGGGGACTGAGAGGGCTCGGGGTGCCGGGGGTTCCAGGGGTTCCAGGAGTCCCAGGGGTGCCAGGAGTTCCAGGTGTTCCTGGGGTGCTGGGGGTGCTGTGGGGGCTGGGAGACTCAGAGGAGCAGGTGGTGACAGGGCCGTTCTTCACTTGTTCCAGAGTGTCCAGCACCACGTCGGGAGCCGGCCGACAGCCCTGACGCTCCAGATGCCTCAACTCTCCGAGAGCCACTGTCACAGTCTCCTCGATGTCCTGCAGGCGAAGAGGGGAGGATGGCAGAGGAGTAAAATCACTGCTCCTGTGCTCTCATTTAAGAAAAATGCCAGAAAACAACAAGTGCAAAATTCCATGATGTTGACCACCACTTCTGCACTAAATACATCTACAACTCCAATTCCACAAAAGTTGGGAAGATGTGTAAACGTACATAAAAAGAGAATGCAAATCTCATCACCCCATATTATATTCCCACGCCATAGGCACTAATGCACCCCCATACATTCAGAGATGCAGGCTTTTGATCTGTCTGCTGATAAGCTGAATGGTCCCTTTTTCCAAAAAGAATCTCAAATTTTTATTCATCTGACCACAGAACAGTTTTCCATTTTACCTCAGACCATTTTAAATGAGCTTTGGCGGCGTTTCTGCATCGTGTTCACATTCGTTGCAGGACACAGCTTTAACCTACATTTGTGGACAGCACAGTGAACTGTGAATTCTGGATGTGTCCCTGAGCCCATGCAGTGATGTCCAGTACAGAATCCTGCTTGTTTTTAATGCAGTGCTGCCCGAGGGCCCAAAGATCACGTTCATTCAGTTTTGACTTTCAGCCTTGTCCCTTGCGCACAGAGATTCCTCCTGATTTTCTAATTCTTCCGATGACATTATTTACTGTAGATGGTGGGATCTTCAAAGTCTTCGCAATTTTGATTAATGGCAATTACTTTTCCAGCCTTTTGTTGCCCTTCTTCCAACTTTTTTGAGATGTGTTGCTGCCATCAAATTCATAATGAGCTGATATTTTCCATGAAATGTTAAAATGTCAGTTTCAACATCTGATGTTTGTTTATGATGGTGTTTATGTTATCTATTGTGAATAAAATATGGCTTGATGAGATTTGCAAATCATTGCATTCTCTTTTTATTTATGTTTTATGATCTTCCCAGCTTTTTTGGAATTGGGGTTGTGTGTGTGTATATATATATATATGTGTGTGTGTGTGTATATATATATATATATATATATATATATAGAGAGAGAGAGAGAGAGAGAGAGAGAGAGAGAGAGAGAGAGAAAGAGAGACCTTACTTAGATACAGCCATTAATTGTTAAATAAAGCTGTGAATGAAGCAGTAAAGGTGGTTGTTGTATCATGACCTCCCACACAGGAGCCACAGACTCTGATTAACGGACCTCATTTGATTGCCTATGTAACAAACATGAACAGTTTTTGTTCTGCACCTTAGTTTGTCAAACATTCACCAGAAAAAAAAAACAACAACAACAGAATATGAGTTTTTTTTATCAGATAGCTAATTAGCTGCTCAGCACATTACACAGCACGTTACTGGTGTGGTCTTCAATAACTTTCACCCACATTACCAGATCATGTGATGTTTTGACGGCCATACTGGATGTGTCGCTGACTGGACTACAGTGTAGATGTGAAACTGTCCGCTGAGCAACAAACACCTGGTCTGCTGATGTCGCTCAGCTGACCCATATCTTTTCCCTCCTGGCATGTTTACTGACAGATGTACCTGATTGGTATCATTATGTTGTTTCAACCCCATGGCCAAACAAAAATCTCTCTGAATCAGCAGAGAGGCTTTTGTATGGAGATGACATCACGCGAAAAACCTACAATCTGACATTTACCCAAAGACATATTTTTCCTTTCTCTGAGCAATAAAGAACTATTTGCTTATTTAAAACACATATTATTTATAACTAAAAAAGTGATTAAATCAGTGATTTCAGTTGGACTTTACTTGTTAATGCAGCTTAATTAAAACTGTCTACACAAGTTTATGTACCTGTGCCAGTGTGTCGGGGTCCAGCACTCTGGATCGATGAGAGTCACTGAAGCCATGCTGCCCACTGCTTGAGCGCCGGATGGGCGTATCCTCTGGCCTTCGCAGCGAATCGTGTCGACTAATAGTCATGGTAACTGCAGCAGTAGAACGGCGGCGACGCTCTGGGCTGTCGAGGGGAGGGGTCAAGCCCTGACCCCGTCCCAGCAGCAGCTCTCTGGGACTGAAGTGACCTGTCACCGGAGGAGAGCTTCGCTCCATCACCCCCCCATTCCCGTTGTCAGTAGAGCGACCAAGGGGTCGGCGGAATAAACCATCGGTTCGCTTCCTCCTGTGACTGTGATCATAAAGTACGAACGGCATTTAACAGTAGAGCTGCAATAATTATCAATATAACATTTATGCAATTTACCAAGAAAAAAAGCCAGAAATGTTTTCAGCATCTTCCAGATGAAATTCATTCTTGCTTACAGTATCGTGAAATGAAAAGTATTATTTTAAGTTCTATTATTCACACCAGACAAAACAAGGCAGTCTTAGTTAATAGTGACTTCATCTCAGGATTAAAGAATCATTCTGGCTAAAGTGAATATTGCTAACATAGCAAAATGATAGACGATGATGTCCACTATACATTTTACACTTTTAAAGGCCGTCAGCACGTATCCTTACAAACAGATCTCTAATTTTACAAATTTCTATGCACAAAAATACATTTTCATAAAACTAAAACATCACTTTTTACCTAAGAGTAACTGGTTTAGTGTAATTTAAATAAACACACCTGCATTCTATTTAATATCAATATTTTTAAAAAGCAGATTACACCGGATGACAAGGGGACAAACCATGAGACTGCTCAAGGCACAGCTCTGTTAATTACTGTTGCTACCAGTGTTGGCAGCTAATTGACATGCATGTGTGGCACCCAACCAGCCACAAAACTGAATTCAGTCAGCGAGCTCAATAAATTATTATTTAATATATGAAGATTCTAAATACAAGACCTGAATGGAGTATGTCATTGCTCTGAAACCACTGTTGGGCATCAACCTCTCTTCGATGAATTACTCAGTAGAATTGCCAAGTGCAGTATTCTGACGGTCACGTATTGTTAGGAAAGACATGGGCAACGGCCGTGATAACAGCACAAAATATTCACATGCACTTTTAGAAATAAGAGGATGAGCTAGAAAATGGGTTTAACATTCACACCAGCTAAAAAGATCCTCTCTTCTTTTGTGATACTGGAAAAGTGTCTTGGATCACAGACCTGTTATAGGACTCTGGTGGTCTGATGTCGGTGGGGGAGCTCAGTTCGCTCCTGGACCTCTTGTCGTCTGTGCTGCTGCTTCCTCCATCGCTGTCCGCCTTTTGACTGAGTGTATCGGACATGGCATCAGCCCTAAACACACAGAGTGCAGGCTCTCGATCAGCACAAATCACTCTGGAAACAGAGGAGCTGAACAAACAGAACTCGCAAATCATCAATTAAGTGATCAATAGCATCTGGTTAGCAACTCCCTCAGTACAGTGAGAGCATTAATCAACATGGTGGGCAATCCAGTGACTACCAAATCCCCCCGAATCCATCGGTACAGCTTGTGAAAGAATCAAATGTTCCAATTTTGGGCCTGGTGAACTTTATAATAATATATAAAACACGTTTCTATGACCAGCACTTATTAGCTACAATACAGAAACAAATGAATGTTTTCACAAACTGTAATTGTTGACCAGAAAACAACTAACTTAACAACAAATTGTAAAGCTTGTGCAGGGGCTCAAAAGAGGGGATGGGCAGGGGGGAACAGGCCAAAGGCTTGAATATTTTAAAGCACCGTTGTAGGAAAGGAGCTTCATCGCACAGAGGAATGAAATCAAGATCTAAAATATTTTTAGAAAACAAAATTATTGTAAACTATTGTAACTCTTGTTATAATTGTTTAAGCCATAATATACTGTATACCAGCTCTTCAAACATCAGAATTTAAATCATTGTCATACATCCTACATGTTGTCTGATTTTAGAGAAACACTAATCAGTTAAAAGACTGGGAAAAAAAAAATGGCAGGTCAATTAATAATGAAAATAAGCTGAGTAATAATAATAGAGCTACAAAATACATGAAAGATGTCTGGGTAAGTGCAAATCATGTTGATCTGTGCACTCACCTGTCCTTCACCACAATGTACTGATGAGGCACCAGGCCATGGTTGCCATTGTGCCGCCCCTCCCACCAGTCATGTGATGCTCTCTGGAAGAGCTGCAAGGATGCTCCCTTCTTAAAGGAGAGCTCGCGGCCCGATCGACCCACGTAGTCAAACCTTGCCACCGCCTCCACAGCCTCACCCTCTGACAGGGAGATAGAGACAGGAAAGAGGAGAAGGGGGAGATAAAGATAAGAGACGTGAAAATAGAGGTGAACCTGAACTCGTCAATCAAACGCCTCTGAGGATTTGTTCCTCTTACAGGTCGACTGCTCAGAAAAGAGCATTAAAAGGTCTTTTCTGGTAAGTCGGATAGAGAGAGACGATAGAAGTAATGATGGTTTGGGCGTGGAAAAAAGGGACTGAGGGAGGGTAATGGTAGGGGGTATCTCCATGGCTGCTGTTGCCGTAGCAACTGCTATCCACCAGGAGACAGCAGGATGGGAGTGTGGGCGATTGTGTGAAGGTCAGGGGTCAGGCGTACCCTCATCGCTGGTCTGGGTCTCCGTGCCGGCGTCAGCCTCGGCCTCCTCCAACGCTCCTGGCTCGCTGAACGGACTCTCGCTGCACGAGGAAAAAGAGGAGGACAAGAGCGGACACACACAGTGTCCATTCATTCAGGACGGGAACAAAGGAAAGAGGATGCATGCACAGGAGGAGAATAGGCTGCTAGTCAGAGTATGAGGACGTTTATGCAACAATGCAGCCCCAGCAGAATGTCAAGAGGTGGATTTGTGCTCAGAAAGGCCCTGGAAACACTGTGTCAGACTAAAGGAGAGAGAGGGATCACAGGCTTCAACAGATTGGTTTCATTTCATAACCACAGGAAGAAAAATCGTATGTAGTCTGTTGATTATGCATCAGAAATACAAACTGCAAGTCAAATAAAGGCCATGTCTGAACTCACTCCCCCACTGTCTAATGTTGCCACGGATTCAGTAAGTTATGCTGTGGGCTACAACTTGAGACCCTTTTTTTTTTTTACCTTGTATTAGTTCACAGATTGGAAAACTAGCACCACAATGCTTTTAGCTATAGCTTAATAAGAAACGAAAGGGAACTTTCTGCTGTAAATGTCTGTAAATGTTTCTATGCTATTACTCCATTTTGTTTAGGACATTTCCTAACATGTCTTTTTCTAGAAATTTCTAGAATATATGTATATATGCATTTGTTTGCAAAAGTACCTGTTGCAACAGACAATTAAACATCTGTGGTTTTCTACTTTTTAAATTAATTAATTCACATTTGAAGAAAGGGTCATTTTTAATGTCTGTTTGCTGCAGGGATTGTATTAGCCCCAGCTTGTGATCCCTCCCTGGATTTCTGAGAAGTATTTATATTACAAGAAATGTCACACAAATCGTGTAGGCATTTCCCGAAAACTAAATCTGGTGCCATCCAGGATATATAAATATAAATGTAGGCAGCTTCTCAGGGTATAAAATCTTTTTCTCAAAAGGAAAAAAAACATAAATTGAAAGCTGAGCACAGTCATCAGCTTGAATTTACCCATTTACACAGTCAAATGCACTCTATTGAATTAACAAATCGTCTGAAAGTTTATGCATCTTTTGGAAGAAATATTAACAACGTGATTGTGATAATGGCTTCATAAAATTCTAGATAATTGGCATCTTTGTTTTTGTTTGAATTTGGAGAACTAGAATAATAGTATGAGGATTCAGGTACAATACATTGCATGCTGATCTATGACCCTCACCAGTACTGGTCCCCAGTCATACACTTCTCATAAACTGGCCCTGGCAGCTCCTTGGTGTCTGGAAAGATGTTGTCATGGTGCAATATGACGGTTTTGATGACCTCATTCACATGCGCCTGACAAGCCACCTGGTCCAGCGTGTCTGGCGTGGGCAGGAGGGTGGGGCCGAACACGATTGCCAGGTTCCCAGCATCCATCATGTTTTCATCACTGTACTGGGAAAGACTGTGGGAAAGAGAAACCATGCTAGAGTGCAAAAAATATTGCTTTTAAAACTATATTTTATATTACTGCATCCAGAAAGTATTCACGCTTAACTTTTCCCACATTTTGTTATGTTACAGCCTTATTCCAAAATTCTACAAACAATACCTCATAATGACAACGTGAAAGAAGTTTGTTTGAAATGTTTACAAATTTATTAAAAAAAAAAAAAAAATGTATGGTAGAGTGGCCAGATGGAAACCACTCCTCATTAAAAGACACATGACGGCGACCTGAAGGACTGGACTCAAGCTTGTAGCATCATACTCAAAAAGACTCAAAAAGGCTGTAATTGGTTCTAAAGGTGCTTCAACAAAAGTATTAAGCAAAGGTGGTGAAAACTTATGTTCATGTGATTTATTTTGTTTTTTATTTTTAAGACATTTGCAAAGATTTCAAACAAAATCCTTTCACGTTGTCATTGTGGGGTATTGTTTGTAGAATGCTTAGGAAAATAATTAATTTGATCAATTTAGGAATAAGGCTGCAACCTAACAAACTGTGGAAAAAGTTAAGTGAATGTGAAAACTCTCTGGATGAACTGTAAATGTGATGTGTAGTAGTAATGTAAAATGAAATAGGACAAATAGAACAGCTTGACCCAGAGATTTGTTAAAATGTACTACAACAATAACAGATTCAACCACAAAAATATTTAATAAGATAAAATAAGCCATGGGAAAGGTGTAAAGTTAAACCCACTAATAAAATTTCCTGACATTTCATAGCCCAGTGTATAATTTATGATATTCTTGCTCAAAATTGTGTCTTAATAAAACACGAAAGTTAAAATAACCATATTCTACGAATGCTGCCCCATTCACTGTCTATTATTGTTTCTCTGGGAAGTTGCCAGCAGCTTTCACAGGACCTGGATGTTAAATATGGTATGATGGAAACACAAACATTTTCACTCATTGACAATGAAGCTCCCGGTTTAATAACACTAAAAACCGAATGCACTTCATAGCCTTGCTAATAAATGCGATGATATTCAGCTGGTACCTCACACTTACACATCACACTTCGTTCCCCTCCCGCTCACACCTCCTGCCCCTCCATTCCTCGCTTGCTGCTTTCTCATTCTATATTTATTTGAGAGGCTGCAGAGATTAAATGAGCTCTGTTTTATCTCTCCACACCCTTTAGGTGTGCACTTCAACCCTCCTCACTAAAGAAGAGGTACCTGTCCTCAGCTTGAAAACAATGTGGCAATTCTGAATAATGGAAAGAAATGGGTGACTATCATTGACAATAAGGGCCTGTTATTTTTTGTGAACGGATACTCACTGGTTGAGGAAGGCAAACAGGTAACGCATTACCACCAGTGTTGCCCTTGGGACACCCAGCAGGATCTTACGGACGCACTGCGCTCTCTCATACAGGTTCTCGGTTCCTGGAGCAAGAATCACACAGAACAGTCATTGTCAGTCAGTAAGACATCATAAGGTGTCTTCTTCAAAGACAGCAGCCAGTGCTACGAAAATGGCAGCCGGCTCCATATCTCTGCTGACGAGGGGATGAGTTTCAGACAGACAAAGGGACAGTAAAAAGAAACAAAGAAAGTGAGAGGGAATATGAATGTGGGTGGGCTGAAAAGACAGGAATTTATTCTGTGCTTCATGGCAGTGGCACATGTGCAGATGGAAGCAGCACAAACGTTCCAGATCCCATTTACAGTAAGAGTCAAGTGTTACAGCAAGGCATAAAGTCTGCTTCAGCAACCTAATTATGTAGTTAGGCGTGGTCAGACATGGCCGCTCTAATTACAGTTAGCCATTTCACAGACACTTTCATCTAAAGCTACCTACAAATAAGTAGCAGTCACCATGGGGGCGCCGCTCAAGGACACTTTGACATGTAACCAGGAGGAACTGGGAGCCCAACTACTGATCCTGTGCTCTACCACATGAGCTACCATCCTAATTACCGTAAAAGCCTGACAACACCAATTAAATATGCTGTGGAATCCTCATGATTTGATATGCGGTTTGTTTATTCCAAATAAATTGGCAGCGATAAAAATATGCAGAATTAGCTGTTCCTCGTTGCAATCTACATATGGATGTACAGACAACTTTCGCTGTGTTTCTCCAGTCCTGAATAAAACATCTGGGACAATACATCTTTAAAAAAAACAAGTCTAACATGTCTGTGACTTCCGAATCTGCAAAGATATGACTCAGAGGAAGTGCAGTTTTAACACAAACTGCAGCAATCTGGTTAAAGTACCTTAACTCGCTAGAGGAGCTGTGAGTCACGGCCACTTGTGCTACAACTGCTGACCGTGTTAATAAGCAACCAAATCAGTCAAACCATAATAAAGTGTCTTAATTCCTGCTATTACTGTCATCTAGTGCATTATCTGTGCCTTTAAAACCTTTTTATTGGATTAGAATTATTATTTAGGCATAAAAAGAATCATATACAAACATAATGAACATCACTACAACACATCAGCAACATATTCCACATACTAATCCATTTTCTAGCACCAGGTTTAGCAGTTGACAGGATGTTCAATTCAGCATCAGCAGCAATTTTGTAACAGACCATTGTATTGAAGAGGGAGTTAAGCTTTCGATTTATCAGTTGAGCTACGTTCCCACCTCCACTACTCTTGGGATCAAGCTTTGGGTAGAGAGTGAAACCACAAGGTCACAGATTCAAGCAGCTAAAGTGAGTCCATGGCGAAGCTTGGCTCACTTTTAGAGATGAGGGGAGGGAGCTCGGAGCCAAGTAGCAGCTCCTTTGTGTTGAAAGAAACCAGCTGAGGCTGTCTGAGTTTCCAGCCCTGCCTCCACCCTACGCACGTACATGCACATTGTTGACACCACCTGTAAACAGAGAGTTATACTTACTAACACAGGAGATGAGGTCATTAAACCTGTCCTTAGGAAACAGTGGGTTCTCCAAACCCCTGAAATAAAGCTTTAACACTCCAGCCACAGAGTTGATGTCATGGTTGTTCTCCTCATCAACCAGTGGGTCCAGACCTAGACGAAAGACAGAACGTGTCAACAAAATCCCCCAGAAGCTGTCAATCATGTGGCCTTCGGGTGCTTTCCTTACCTCTCTCAAAGGAGTTCTTGATGTCATTGACCTCCACCTGCGATCCTGACACCCGGAATATGCCTTGATGCTGAAGACCTGTAGTAAACACGTCTCATCAGTAACAGCTGAGTCAAATCTAATATTAACCAGTGAAACTCACCATGCAGGTTTATGTAGCGGATGCAACTCTCCACAAGCAAAGGTATGGCTTTGGTTGAATCCTAAAAACACAGTCATTAGGTTGGTCATTGTCTATACTTTAATTCATATTTGAAATTCTTATGAATTCTGGTCCTAATTCTCATCACATTTTTTGAATAAGCAGGTAAACACATTCTTGCAAAAACACACCCTTGCATATATACCGACTCTGACATTTGTCATGACTTACAAGACCTTTGTTTTTTCCTTTGCTCTAAAATGGTAAAATAAAAGCAGGCATTCCATATCTTGCCCTCCGTGAGTTAAAACAAGGCTGTGATTTTTCAAGATTTTCGTATTGTTAATAAACGCCATAAAACAACAATGTTGTAGTTTATCTCCCAACGCCCAATGTCCCATGGCTGCTGACTCCTTTAGAAGTCTTGCAAATATTTTTTTTGTTTGACATACCTTCACACATGAAATTAATGTAGCACACAGATCACATTTTCTGTCGACTTCCGACTAATTGATTCACTGGCTAATCATTGCAGACTTAGGTACAACTTTATCCTATTAGGAGATCAGGCGGTAGCTCATATGTAGCCTGACAAGACAAAATACGTCTGATGATCACTCATTATTTCTCATTAAGATTTTATTAAGCATTTATTACCCCGGACAGGGCAGGATAATAAATGATTCATTTTTATCAGCTCGTGGTCTCTCTCATCAGAATTTCAAAAGCTGGGCAATATGAAAACCCCTCCAACAGATTTAAACTGAATTATAAAGGTACCATTCACAGATGAACAACCTGAAGCCTGATAGAAGTGAAACTCTACCTGGTGCTTGCTATGAGAGTTCTTCCGCCCACGACTGCATTGAGGAAGATGAGAAAAGAGAGAGAAGAGAGGAGGGTCTCAGTTTCACAGAGCTCAAACTGAAGTAGTGGGATGGCAAGACCTATTATTATATGATGAGACACATATAACACAGTATGACACTAAGGTCACTGCGATAATAAAATTACACCTCACCTAGTAGTCAGCAGTTCAGCTTTATACCCTGTAACAAAAACAAGGAACCAAAAAAATCTTTAAATGCAAGAAATGCTCACTACTGTGTGTATTTTAAAATAGAAAGAGAAGTTTCTTGTTGTCTTACCCTCTGCTAAGGCTTTTTTCAATGTGTCATGTTTGGCTTGGAGCTTGGAAATGAGATTACTACCCTCCAAATATTCACGGAATTTCTGAGAATTAAAAAAATAAAACATACATGTTCAGTTCACTATGTGTCCTTCTTTACCACCTGCTTTCTGCTGTTCTAAAGAAACGGCCGCCACAGATAACCTCTGTATGAAAGTTGTCCCACGCTGTAGGTCTGGCTTGTCTAAATGTCTAAATGTTGTATTCGCTTCATAGAACCGTCTCAAACCGTCTGATTGTGCACACATCTAAACAGTGACAAAGCCTAATGATTTGTAATTAAATATTTAAAAGTGGCAAATGACTCGGTCTGTTTTGTATTTTCTTTCACAATTGCTTCATACCGGCCCTGTAAATCACAGTAAATCCACTAGCTTCCTTTGTGTCATGCCTTTATCTAATACAAGTAAATGCGTGTCCTAAAAACCTATATAAAATTGGGACAGTACTCAATCAAAACCTTGCATGGTGAGTCTGTATTTCAGTTTTTATTTCCTGGACTACTAATAACTAAGTGTGAACATCCTCTGCTGTTCTCTCACAGTGAAGTAGAAGAGCTCCGTTTCCTGCTGGTTTGCCCGTCTCTTGGCCAGACTTGGTTTGTTCAAGTAGCCATCCGACACGCTGGACTTGACCGACTCGGAGGATGGGCTGTGGGTGAAGCTCTGGGAGACGTCATAGTCGTCCAGCACAGTCATGTCCTGCAGTGTGGTCAGAGTTGCACCCCAGGTCTTCTTCACCTGGAGGATGACAGAAAATGCAGATATGAATGGACTGTGGAAACTTCCATAGCAGTGTGATGCCATTTACACTTGGTTTAAAAAAGCGTTACCAAATTTAATTTGAAGGGCTGCTTGATTATAGAAAAAAATTACAATTATTTTCTTCAGTATTTTGATCCCCATTGTTTGACTCAATTACTCTCCGACTTGGTAAACATCATACATTTATTGAACTTTTTCAAGTATTAATCTTACTGGAGGACTTTAAAGCAATATAATTCCAGTAAAAAACCAAACACAAACAAATATTACCAGCATAAGGGAGACTGCAGGAACCTTACATGCTTTTAATGGGTTTTCGGGGGCACCGACCGATGTAACTTTCACTACTAAAGCGGAGCATTTTTACTGCTCTTGTGGTTTTTCGTAGAGCGAGTAATGGCGTATTTGTTTGTCCAATCTCACCTGATAACCTGCTCTCTCACCCAACTGACTAGATAAAACGGAACAAGAGAATCACTCACACATTTCTGCTAAGATAGACATGCTGCACCTCTTAACAAATCTTGTCAAAATAAGGTTTAACATGAAACACTTTGCTGTCTGGACACAAGCCTCTGGTCCAAACCCTGACCTAAACTTGCAGTTTGGCTAAGAGAGAGCTTGGAGTTTCAATGAGGGTTGAAAGCACAAAGCTGGAAGGGAGAGGGGGTGGAGCTGGATTTATAACACAAACACAAAACATTTCTCACTCCTATTTTGTTTTTATAATCACTGAAAGCCATAATCGTAATTCAAATCAAAACTTGATTCATTGAACAGCCCTAGGATTTTCTCTTCCACTGTTGTTTTTTTAAATTACAAGCCCAACTATCAATATTGTCAAATAATCATCCCAAATGTCTAAAAGAAAATGTTGAGCAGTGAAATTTACAGTTAGCAAATTAGTACGTGTGTGCTTCCCCCTCACATATGTATATGCAGGTATGTTTGTTAAGATGGCTGAACAAAGGCTTTGAGTGCAGCACATAGTGCATTCTGTGCTATGATAATGTTCTGGTCTGAAACACTAGTTAAATATGGGCGTAGGTGCATGTAAGGCTATTTCACCCTAAAGCAACACCGAACTCCGGGTTTCTGCTCCACTGCTCCCGAATGGAAGAATGGCTTTGCAGGCTGAACACTTTAGTAATTATTGCACATGGGTCCATGGATCACAAGTTATGAATAATAAATTTCAAACTGTCTTAGTGTGGTGTTACTTTTGTCAAATGTTTCACCAACAGCACAACTGCTCCGTTTAGGTATTTTATATATGCAAAGTGTGTTTGTATTTACAGCGCGGATGATGGATATAAAAGTGTTTTTATTTGTATATGATAATCAGGGTGTGTTTGTGTCTACGCGTGTGTACTTGTAAGCTGCTGAGACATGCAGATGCAGCTCATTAATCTAGACTCCTTCAGCATTTTTATGCCCTTCAGGGTGACTTAACAGCTGGCCTCTGTGCACACAACACTCACAGTCTGCACCAATACAACAAAGAGGACACCACTGACTGCAGCACCGAGTGGCTTTCAGACCACACAAATTTATTTTTAGAGGCTACATATGCTTCATTATCAACCCATAAAACTGTATAAATTAACATAAACTTTAGATAAAGTCTGTAACTGTCAGAGCTGACTGCTAATCACAGCTCTGTGAGCAGCATTAAGAAAGAAGGGATCATTCTGTGCTTCTGATGGAACGAGCTGTATGAAGTAATGTGGTCCTAAGTGGCATGTATGAGCCACTTAAGAGATTTTGCGGCATTTAGCAGTTTTATCATGCTTACAATTTTTTAATTTTGTCTTAAATATTATGTCAAATACGGCGGGGTAAAATTTCCACTTCATTTGCTCACCGTTTCGCTTGTTTTTCTCAACAAAATGAAAAATACTTTGCTGTTTCCTAGGAGTCACCTGCACGTGTTTGCTTTGCCAGTCAACAAGCTGCCGTAATTAACCTAAGTATAGCACATGTTGATAGCAGCACCTCGATGGCCACAAATTAGCTTAACACTTGTCTTTGTGTCTTTTATGGGGCTTTGTCTAATGTGTTCTGTGTGTGTGTTTGAGGTGTTCAGGGACAGCACAGAGTGTAGGCCACCTGTGTTCTGGAATTATTAGAACCATATATATACATTTACTTGGGTTCGGTGTTATACAGATGCTCCTAGTGTTCTTCCACCCAATCTTTTTAACTTGCAAAGACATATCTACATTACTAGTGATGATTGTCTTTCCCTTATATATGGCCATAATTAATGAAAAAAACTATTTTTGAATCTTGTTTTCCCTTGAGCCCTTGTAGTCCGTTAGAAAAAAGATCAAAGCATGAATTGCCTGAAGCCCGTACCACTGATTGCTTCACTTTAGAGGTTTTTTAGTGTCCAACTTCATGCAGCCTGAATGGTTCCTTCTTTAGCTTTGACACTAACAGATGTGCTTTCAGGTGAGTTGTGTTGTAAATGTTTGAATCAAACCTCCTCCCTCTCATAGGTTGTGTTTATCAGTGTGAGTCGAGCGATTTCTGATACGTTTGTGCAGTTAAGGGAAAATGGTGAATCTGACTTAGGACAACAATTTGATAATGTTCTTTATCTTTAGCATTTTTATGTTTAATGGTGTGATTTTCTTATTTTGCTGAATGCTTTTATTAAAAGAAGTAACTCGTGTCTTTGTTTTATTTGATCATGTTTTTTTTTAAACATGTAAATGTGTAAATTCACTGAGTGACTTGACTTTTTGTGGTTCTGACCTCTTCATTTTCTATCTTCAGAGATGCCAGGCGGGTCTGGAGCTGTGTGAGGCGGAGGGTGAGCTCAGCCTGGACCTGCGGCTGGGAGCCAATCTGGGTCACCTGACACAAAGTGAAATGACAACAAGACAATCAGAAAATCACCGTCTAGAGAACAATGTGATTCTATTTTGCATTCCAGTGTAGCATGTGTATTAATGCAACAGATTTATATTTCACCAGAAATCCACCAATGTCTTTTGATTGATGTTTTTATGTGTTTGTCTCTGTGCATTAGATATATAATTTTTGAGGGAGCATTTTATTTCTCCCTACAGGACCTTTGACCAGTCACACCAGCCTGATTCAAGTCATGTTTATAATTCAGCTTTTATAGCAATGTCTATACCCTTACTTTCTGTTACCAGTTGCAGCATGGACCTCAAGAACTCAATTAATCCTAGTCATAAATGTTCTGTGCATTAATGCTAAGCCTCAGAGGATGTTCTTACTTTCAAGTTTCACTTATTTTCTTTTACTGTTACAATTTCATTTTCACCCTTATTTAATTTTATGTAATTCAATGAATTCAATTCAATTAAAAAAAAAAAGGGTCTTTTGGAGTACAAATGTTTCAAAACCGCATAAATTTTGTAAATGATTCTTAATGAAAAGAATAATGTTTCATTTTGTCTTTGTATACCTGAGCTCCTGTCCACGTCTACATTTTTGAACTGCTATGGTACAGCGTTTTATTTTGAACTCAATAAATCAAGGCTATGAAAGGTTAGTTATAACACCAACTCTCTTGATACATTTTGGTGTGCTTTTCCCTATTTAATCACACCACCCCAGAAGATAGTCACAAATTCTGAATATATTTTATTCCTTTGTTTGTAATCTCTAAAATATAACTCCCAGGTGTGTGTGCAAGCGCTTTTGCTTAGTAAGAAGATGCACTGACTGTATCCCCCATGTGAGCCTGGAAGCCAAAGCGTGGTGGGGGACAGAAGGCAGTGGGGTAGAGGCCCAGAAGACGCTGCCTGTCACGTGCAGGGTCCAACCCTTCCACGGCCCCCTCCAGCACCTCCAGACCCGCCCTCCTGGAGGCTTCAAGGCTCAGTTCGGCTGATAGGTAGGTCCTCAGAGCCCGGCTGAGACTGGAGTGGTACCCTAAGTCACAGCACTGAAACAGAAGAGGCAAAAGATAGGAAAACACCACATTTTCTGTACCTCACAATTCTCTAGTGATGAATACTGTACGGTAGACACAAATGTATACTCACGTCTATGATATCGGGCAGGTCGTGGATGTAGTATTTAAACACAGAGGCATTGGTGGCCTCCAGAGTCAGCAGATATTCATTCCTGGCTTTAAGAGTTTTCAGTTTGTTCTCTGAATACTTTGCCTTCCTCTAATGAAGAGAATATGATGGACATGAAAAAGATGAGAAAAGTGTTTATCGATTCATGAGTCTATGTCCCTTTTCTTCCCTTTTCTGGCTTCCATAAAGCCATCCTTTATTAACAGTATCAATGAAGGAAAGAAAAATCTACCATTTCCACTTTTAATCTCCATTATGAACAATATAATGAGTGAGTGGTGTCAGCAATAAAAATAATTTTTAAAAATGCATCTGTGTCATTTCAATTCAATCACATGTGATGGTGACAATCTGTGCATAGTGTAGCTTTAAGAGAATTTTGCTGCACCCTGTACCTTCTCTCTCATCTTCTCCATCTTGCGGGCAGCGTTGCGTCTCTGGTGACGCTCTTCTATTCGAAGACCGAACACTGGCTCCACTCCAGCACTGTTTCCCAACACGCCTTTCACACGGCCCTCTTGACGCTCTGCTTCCCGCAACTTGGTTTCTGCGTTGATCGTCTCCACATGATACATGTGATATGTCTTCATCACCTAGGTAAAGGCAGCCCATAATAACGTAGTTATTGCATGACACAGACGGCAAAAACTGGAAAACAGTATGTTTCAGCCAACACAGACAAGGTTATCAGACCCACTCAAATCTGATTTCTGATTTTGTGTTAGACAAAAAGCTTTTAAGGCCGCTGCTCTGACTTAGAATAAACCATAAAATTGAATTTGAATAATCCACACAATTTCTGTTGCAAGACGTCCTGCAGAGTTGAAAAGAAGCATCTGTGAACTTTGCATTTAAAATTGTTACGCTGTTTGTATCCAGCTTTCAAAATATGTCTGTGATTTTTCCATAGCTTAGATTGTAATTAATTCTATACAGTAAAAAATGACTTTAATTTAATTTTGACCTTTGATCTGATGCTTGGTTTGTCTCTGTTTGCAGGCTGATTGCATTGCAGGCAGATATAGTGCAACAAGTGTAAATTCTAACAAAGAGGCACATACACAGACAGAAAACCACTCACACGAACATTTACACCTGCCCCATTAGAGTCACCAGTTAACCTAACATGTATGTGTTTGGACTGTGGGAGGAAAATCAATCAATCCTATTCACGAACAAAAACGGTTTGTTCTACTTACGGTGTAAAGCTCATTCAGAAGCTTCATGAGGTCTTCCTGAAGCTGAAAGATGATCTCCTTACTCTAACAGAGTGATAGAGTGGAAAATAACCCAAATGAGGAGAGAAAATCATTATAGACACAGTGTTAAAATTATGCACTTTATATGTAATAATTTATAGTACAAATAGTATTACAAAAGTAATTATAATGGAGTGGGTTCTAATGTTTTGGCTTCCCCATTTAAAATGAAGGAGGTGGCCAAAACATTAGAACCACATCTTCTTATAATGCCCTCCAGTACAACTCCACTACCCACTTTGACCTAAAAAATAAACACATATTAGAATTATCACGTTTCTGACAGTTTTAACCTAAAAACTGAGAAATGATAACCTTGTAAAAGTGGCCTCACATCTTTCCCATTCTGGTCAACAATATATCTTAGAATCAACTGGAGGGAATTTCTAAATAACTTTATTTAGAAGTTAATAACTCATGAACCTATTAAGTCTTATTAGGTCTCTGGATAGACATGTATGCAAACTGCAGTATTACTGGCTCACGGTGGAACACAATCCCTATGCAATTTAATCTACTTATTTTGATGTACTAATATTTAAATCATATTGTACATAAATCTGCAAAAACTGACTGTTATCTGACTGTCTGCTGTTTGTTTGGTGTACAGGATACAAAACAAGTTTAGGTGTTGACATCTACAATAGTGACTTTTAACAATAAGCTGAAAGCCCATAAAGGCCAAGGTAGCTGCAGACGAAACTGATTTCAAGTCAATAAATTTGACAACATTTGACTATGATTGCAAAAATACCCACTATACCTCTTCCAAGGTTACGATTACTTCTTCCACCACTGTATTGCAGTGTAAATAAATACTGGCAATCCATCAGTTAGGCTGAACAGCATGAGATAAATAAATAGATTTGACCACACACAGACAAATGAATTCATAAATGAAACGAGCCACGTTCGCCTGCTGCACCCAGTCTGATTTTCGGTCTCATGCATTAAACAGCCGACCAGTTTGGGGAAGGAGTTATGTGGCAGTGCTGCATGAATATTGCATTATGCCAAATGACTGTGGAATCCCAGGATGGATGAATCCCGTTCCCATAGCACCCACTGAGAAAAGATCAGCTGAGCCTGTCGCCATAGTGTTGTCGTGGCCACTCAGCCGTCTCTGTGTCCTCCCAGCGTCCCTCTTCAGAACAGAGTTTTCTGAAAGGACGCAGGGACACGTTGCAGTTTCTTACTGCTTATAGCTGCTGGCAGCCACTGCACTTTAGTTAGCATAAATAAAAGACGAGCCGGAAAAGAGATTAATAATGAACATGCTAAGCTAAAGTTAGAGGCGGTTAGAAGTGTGCAAGTGTGTGCGTGCGCGCGTGTGTGTATAATTTGCTCAACTCAAAGGCAGCCCAGCAGGGCACAGGGGAATACTGACTTTACTTTTCATTAGAATCAACTGTTCTACTTAAGGAAGTTGTTCGAAATATAGAACAAGCATAGACATCTGCACACAAGTAGAAGTGGTAGAAAGTAAAGGACATTGACTTAAGCGATGTACAAGGCTAATGGGCTTTTACTTTCAAAAAATTAAAGCTGCAATTATATTTCTTTTTAAAATATCCACGTATCAAATAGCAATGCTGTCAATAAAAAGCATCTCACACTTCTGGGAGGAACCTTGTTTCTAAAACGTTTCTGCAATTGAGTATTACACAAAAGGATAATTTAACTTTAAATTTACACTTTAAAACAAATTAAATGTAGTTGCTGTGGATGTAACATTACTATTAATTTAAGTTGCATATCTTTTGTGTTGTGATCAAAAGGAGAAATAGGGTTTAGAATTAATGTCAGCTTAAGAATTACTCATATTGAGGTCATCTCAAGCTACACCCAGCACACTGTATTTTAATCAAAATGTGACTGCAGCTTCTAAATCACTCATATCCCGCAGGAGACTGACTGTCAACAAATACACTGCCTTTCCATTAACCTCGCAATATACAAGATCAAGGCCTGTACATAACAAAGATGGCAATAATTGTAGCCTTGTAATACTTGGAACAAATGTCACACAGACAAAAAACATGGATAAAATGTTATTGTAACAAATACAGTATACATTTTTGGGCTATTTTAAGCAGCAGACTAATCCACAATTAGTCCTCTAGTGAGTATTTGGGGTAACAGGACAGCACGTGTGGGATGAAGTCAAAGTAAATTACTGTGTGTTCTTGGTAATGATTGAACAAATGATGTTGATGTATCGTTGATGTATTTTTACTATTTTCTGGGTATAATAAGCATAAGCTCACCCTCTTTAGCAGACGGGCTGAGTCCTCGCTGATGTGTGTGAGGCGGGTGATGACATTGTTCAGGTACAGGTCACTGAGGGTGGCGTGGTCCTTACTTTCCCTCCGCACCTGGAAAAGACAGAGGAGGATGGTGGGACATCTCTGAGGTTTTCACACTTCTGAAAGGGTCGGACGCAAACACAAACACGTGCAACTGACCTGGTTTAGCAGCAGGTACCAGCAGTTCACTGGAGAGAGCAAGTTTTGATCTTTCCTGAATGAGAGAGGGAGACAGAGATGCTTTAAACAAAGCAAAACCCCCAAATTCTGCCTGATAGAGTTTTATGTAAGAAGATAAATTGGATAAAACAGGGTTTGGAGTCAATCTTCTCCAAAAGTCTCCTCACTTCATGTAGAATTTCAGCCAAAACCTACTAAACTTCAGATACTGCACTCTATGCTTAGACAGTTTACAAGATACAATTTTGAAGTCTATATAATATATAGTTGGAGGACAATTTTTTTTCCAACAATCCCCATGCAGACAGAAAAAGACACCTGCCAGTCAGCAACACAGATTAGTTTATTCTTCTTTGTTGTTAACCAAAACCAATTAAAAGCACATCAACTGGACACACTGCTCCACTGGCTGATATGATCCTTCATTCAAAAAGTACATTAATTAGTATTAGCCTTAGCTAATAAATCCCAACAGCTAACAATCCCTGCAGTTTGGTGTTTTCTGCTCATTGTTGTTTATTGCCCAAAATTTCACGTTCTGTGGCGTAATACAAGTGATGGTACAATACAGTATCAGAAAGTCAAAATCAGGTCACAACTTAATTTTGGTTACTATGTAGTTACAGCATTTGTGGCTTTTTAGGGCAGTATAATTACGCATCGTTTGCATTATATCAGACAGACCAAAGTTCAACGGCTTTCGCCTCATCTCTGCAGGGGTCTGCACCGTGGAACATGCTCTGCACAGTGATTGGCATATGTTTTTACGCTGGATGCCCTTCCTCCCGAAACCCTCGCATTTTATCCAGACCCAGGCACCAAGGTGGCGCAGACCTGGTAGGGTGGGATTCTAACCGGCTGCCTTCTGCATCCCTACGCAATTTATAGTAAAATACATTTTCATTTCAGATAATGTCAAAGATAGAGTCCTACTTGTATTGCTGATGGTCTTTCGTGCTGCGTGTTTTGGCCATGAACCTCTCTGCAAGCTTCTCCAGGTTTCTCGAATATTCTGTTTCGATTTCTGCCTTCTTCCTGAAGAAGTCCTGCAGGTCCTGAAGCAGCTGGACTCGCATTTCTGTCTGCTGTTCCAGACAGCGCTGCTGCTCCACCAACTGGGCCCGCACATCTACGCACACAAACACAACACACATTTTGTGCTGTTGTCAGCATGGCACAGCTGTTTCAGTGTGATGGGATCGATGGTGTGAAAATATTTAACTGAATATATTAATCACTACATCCTCTGATTTACATTGTGTTTCACTTCAGCACAGTGCAGGATCCAAGATTAGCAGGTGGTTTATTGTTGCACTTGTGTGGTTCTGCTGTTCTGCCTGCTAAAATGTCCTCAATGCTCACATGCTGACAATGCTTACATGCAGGTCTAATGTTCACCATCTAACATTAGCATGCTCAAATTTGCTAACTAACAAAATTTCATATAGTACAGTTCGAGTTGATTGTGATCTCATTTTTGCAATTATTTCATCATAAACCCAACTGCTGGCCAGTTTTACATTTGGAGCTGATGATACATTTTGGAGATAAAAAGTTATCTCAAAGCTATTAGAATTATTCATTAGGGGAAGATGAATGTTAACAACTGCTGAATTATTTCAGAAACTAATTTCAACCTCACTATGGTGATATAGGAAAGGTCGGAGGATGTCAAAGTCGGCAGGACAATGTAGAAAGCATAGCTATGTAGAAAGCATAGCATGAGCAGCACGCTAGCAGTGCGGCAGCTCTACGTTTCTACACTAGAGGAGTTAAAGTACAGTACAAAGTGTAAGTGACCCACAAGCTAAGAGCACAAGACAAAATTCGTGTGGTCCTTTGCATAAAAGTCTTTTTGCTGCAGTTACACACATAAAGCACATGTGAAATGTATGTGGGCTGTGCAAATGGACAGCTTGGATTTATAAGAGCGTGTGGGCTCCATCAAACTCAAGTGAGATGGACAACTGAAATAGGCAGATTTCAAACCAATCTGTCCAACAGTTTCAATATTTCATTTTGGACTGAGAGCACTGGAAGTTACAATACACACCTCTAGCACGACAAATTCAAACTAAATGATGATGTTTGCCAACAGTCCATAACCCAAATATATTCAGTTTACAGTGACATAAAACATAGCAGCAAAGCATCTTTAGATCTGAAAAGCAACAGTGAACGTTCGTCGATCAATTCATTAAATAAATCAGCCTACTTTTTTCCTTTCCCACAATCTTTCTTGCTCTCTCTAATCCATTATAAATAATGAGGAAGCTTATCCATTTTTCTTAGAGGAGTCACCTTGTATGAACACACCTCTAAACATTCACACAGACAGCACTACAGTCAGCGTGGAAATGCCTTGCTGCACGCTTCACTGCTTGTGCTGCTTCAGAGCTGGTCCATCTACAGCAGGAGACGAGAGGGGAGAGCGGGTACAGAATACACAATGATAACCCCACCACTGTGTGTCTCCTCTCTCTGCCTCTCTCTCTCACACACACACACAGAGAGACAGACACACACCAATCCCTGAGGGACCCTATCCACTCCACTACCTGTTGTCTTGGTAACCACACACTGTGTGTGAACCATGTGATAAAGAAAGTGAAGACGAGAGCTCGGATCTGCCGCATCGATACACACGTTTGTACTTCTGTTTTTGTGAGGACCCTCGTTGACACATTGCATTCCCTAGCCCCTTACCCTAACCTTAACCCACTGCATCCTTCACATTAATATTATAATTTGTCACTGATAGTAAATGAAGTTGTCAATTAATTTGTTTTCAAATAACGGTTTTATCGACAGAACAGATAAACATTTTTTTATGCTTTCATTCAATCTTTTCATTCCTGTGATGCTTGCATTTGTTCTTGTATTATATTTTAGCTGAATAAGCCTGTTAATCTTTAACTCTGTCTGCATATATTATGTGTGTATGTATTGTATGAGTATTTATTTGTGTATGAATTTGTATGACTAATACATCTACAATGAGCTCCTGGCCGTTTTCCAAATTGTCTACAATAACAGACAGCAGTCTATATAAAAGGTGGGAGGTAGGCTTGAGGAGATGCATTGAAGAGTATTTTTTTGATCAGTTTAATAAATGAAAAACAGGGTTATATTCTGCATGTTCTCTCACTGTGCTCAATGGGAGTTTAACTGCAGTGCTGCTAAGCGCAGTGAACATGACCAAGGCAGAGGAAAATCCCAATGTCACCAAGCAGAAGACCACACTAGGCAAAACAGTAAAGTCACATCTCTTGTTTGAATATGTTTTCGTTTGAAATGAGAGAAAGTGGCCGGAGAAGGTGTTGTGGTAAAGCGGCCACACAAGGTAACACCACAAATATCCTCCAGCATTTAAAAAAAGCTCAACTGGCTGTGTTTGACAAGTTAATAATTAAATACAAATGTGCTGGGAAACATTACTGTTGGCATGAGAGAGGGGCTACCCTAGTCAGCTGAAACCTTGGCAGGCACAATTTTTCTCTTATAAAATTCCCCCTTATTACATTTTTATTGAATAATAAGACAAAAAAAAAAAGGTGCAAAATTTGAAGAGATGTTTATTATGACAGACAACAAAAGCATGTATCAGATCTCCGCATTCAGTTCAGAAATCTGAAATTAGCAAATGTTTGGCATTTTTCTTAAATCATTTACTAAATTATTTGTACTTTCAGCAGTCCCTTTCGAGATAATAAAATACAACATACATTTTTTTTTTGCTCTATTCAAAATTTGTGTCTTTTGTCCCACATGCCTATAACCCTATTACTCTTTGTGTGTTCATATTGATCGTTTTGTTATTAGCTTGCTAAGTTAAAATGGCTGCCATTCCATGTTGCTCTCATACACTTAATGTGTTAGGCTGAACGGCAAAACACTTTCAGATAAATAAATGTCTGCTTTGCTGCTCTGTGTCCCCGATGGCTTTAACACATTTTAGCCTTGCAAGGGAAAACACTTTATCTGATTGGCTTATCGTCCAAATGGGACATCCCAGATATGATTTGAGGTCTACCAGTGATCAGGGGTTTAATCACTATTCTAAACTGCTGTTAGGCTCCAAGTAACCATAGCAACACTACTGATGCTTTATGCTATTATGGCAAAATGAATAATTCAACATTTTGTGTTGTTTGCTTATTTTTACTGAGAGTTAAGCTCCATTCAAACTGAATTTATTTCCAGTGGGTGACTTCAGAACGATGTGCTCTGATCCCCACCTGAGTAATTATTACCAGAACACCTAAAACAATTACAATTACGTGGATGGAAAAGAAATGAAGTCATCAATAGAGTAGGACCATGTAAATGCTTACTAAATGTGTTCTTAGCTGTCAGTTACAAGTAACACCTTTTTTCTTTACTCTGTTTTTACATTTAGTAAAAAGGCACTAATAATATATGATAAATTAGCTGTTAGCAGTTTCTGTGTGCTATCTGTTTAGCCTCTTTTTACATAAATGTCTGTCAGAGGCAGAGCCCCTCCAGAGGCAGAGACATTTGTTGAGTTAAAACCCTCAGTGGATGAATCCAACACATTTTTAGGTCTGTATGTCATGACTGAAATATTTAAAGCAGGAATTAAAGCCTACCCCCCTTAGGATGAAATGTAACAACTTAATGTTTCCTTTAGGACAAAGATCAGCTCAAAATTTCAGTTTATCCTATACTTTTGGTGAATGAACAGTTTCGGTAAGAGGTCTACTGGATTCCCACTTAGAACATTAAAAAAATCTTGTACTCCACTCACTTTACTTTGAACTCCATATTGACAGTAAGTAAGAAAGACTTTTTCCTTGAAGTAGATATTACATTACTTCTTACAACAAGTGTTGCAGTTTTTCTGTTTCCAGTTTAAGAAGAATCACTCTGCATGCACAAAAGAAATCTAATAAAATGGTGGCAATACAAGTATTGACCCTAAAAAACAGCCAGTGCTGGGTCTGGTGTATGTGGTTCCTGTAGAACGTCACACACACTTAAAAAATGACAAATGAAGGATGAATCCCTGATATTGCTCTTGATGCAAATGTCCTCGTCACACAGTTGCAAACTTATTTTCATGACGTCATCACACTGTCAAGGGATAGAGAGGTTTATGCATGATGCATGATGCTTATGCATCATGTGAGTTTGAATCCAGTGTCCAGCATTGTTGGGAGGGTAAAGCCGAGCAGTACTAGTATTACTCTGAGTAGCCTGGCTGTAGACTTGTTCAATAACGATAAAAATTAAATAGTTCCTGTTTTCATATTTTTTGTATTAGAAATAGCTTCTTTGTCTTATGACGAGAGAGACTGAGGATTTGGGCTATAAGCGATGACATGGGTAATCTGAATAGGCAATCTAACAGGGATATTATGATCAGCATTTTTCCATGTTCTATGTTCTGCAAAATGTTTAAACCTATCAATTAGCTGTGTTAAATAACTGAGAATAATTGTTAACTGCAGCCCTAAAGCAGAGAGTTTGTCCTTCTTAGGAAGAAAACAGAAAGAAATAACGAAAAAAAAAACCAAAACAGACTTTACTTTGCAGAAAATGTCCCAAGGAGATAGAGAGGAAGCAAGATTATATCAATGAAACTTCTCGGCCTGGATCACAGTGAATTGAAAGTGAAAGGAGGAGATCCACCCGGCTTTACCTTTTGATGTCTGAAACACTTCTCAGAAACATCCTCGTGTGTCCTCGTACCACCCTCAACGACAAGATTCAGCCTCTTTGATCAGGGAAGCTATGTCAGCACAGCACAATTTGGCAAAACACTGATGGGGAGAAGTACACTGACAATCTGCTAAGGAATTTGTCTTGTTAAACTAACTGGAATCATTCAATTTGAAAGCCCCCTAGAGCTTGTTTTCTTGGTTTAGCTGGAGGGATGGAGCACTGGGGTCAGAATAATGAAAGAGAATGAGGACGGTGCACAATCATCTGTTTCAAACTTAAACATTATGTTCTTTGCTGAAAGTGTCAATTTGCAACATTTTCACGCAGATAAAATACTTTTCCTATTTGCTGCTTTTTTTTATCACTTGCCATCACCAAAAGTTTTCATCTTAAATTAGAATCTGTTATGTCTTTACTGTCTGAACACAGTTGAACTAGATTAATTTGAATCACCTCGGCTTGTCCACATCAGTGACAAGCAGTAATCTCACATTAGTGAGGTATATTGAGATTGTTTATGAAAGCTGAAACTGATCTGGGAAAAAACTAAATAAAAAAAAATTATTTGAGACAAAAACTAAAAAAACATTTTAAGTAGAAAAAAAAACACCGTGTGCAAAAATATGATGCGTACAGTTTTATTGTGATCAGCACCTGGAGACAACGGGGGTGTCTACACTTTCCTCTTTGTGAGTCTGAGCTGCAGCAACAAAAAGATTTTAATTATAGTCTATTTAGGTATCTAGAAACACCTGGGAAGTCAAGCCAGAAAAATTATTATTCTGCTCATCAGTATTTGTCTGGCTGGAGGTGACTGTTGGTCGTGGAAGTCGCTTAACATTCCCTTGCGAAACGTGGGAAGACCTAAACATTACTGAAACATACTTTTAGGACTGGTGTGCAAGTCAGTTATTACATTAGTTACTGTGCCACTAACATGACAGTCGTTATTACATTCATGCATGCTGTACATTATACTTTTATTTAAAAGTAGGAAAGGAATTTAGGATTCAAAGAGCACTAAAATATTAATGACAAAGTCTTGGGAAGCTCTTAAAAAATAATAAGAATAAAGGACATTATAAAGCAAAGTCATGCGGATCAGATAATTACAACGTAGTATCATTTGAACACAAGTGAATGGAAGTATTTTAGGTTCTCACTGAGGCCTTTTATTAGGCATCCATTATCTGAGCATTAGGGCTGGGCTTGATAGCATTTCACTGAATCCAAGTTTAGCATCAAACACGAATCTATTCAAATCCCTAATCCAATCTCCTAAAGTAGCTTTCATCAATTTAAAAGCAACTACAAACTACTATTGCGGAGGACTCTGCTTAAATCTGTAATCACTTGTTGTTGGGTAAGAAGCAAGATATAATTGGTTTTAATGGTAGTTACTAATTTGATCTACTGTACATTGATTAGACTAATTTAATTATTAATATTAATGTCCACATCTTTTAGTGCAAAAGACAGTATGAGGTGAACGGCAAAAGATCTGAAGTGCTGATTGATATAGATGCTTCTAACACACTGCAATAACAACTATGACTCTCAAGAAAAGTCTACACTGTATTGAACTACAAAAAGTTCACCAAAGGTCTTACAGTGTTTTGTCTTTTTATCCACAAATACTTTTTGGCAGAGTCCAGTCTGTGCCTTGGAGAAGGAGCATTAACCAACAGACTAAAGTGTGAGTGGAGCTCTTGCACAATTAATATTAATTATCCATTAGCTCTTTTCATGTGGGACCAGAGTTCTTTGGGGCCCGTACAATCTGTCGCCGGGCTCCTCATTTTTCTTCTCTCTGAAGGTGCAGTACTGTAAGAAATGTTTTATGCACTTGTTAAGATCCTTGTCCATCATGCAAGAGCCACACAGTCTGCGACACTGACAGGCGAAAATGAGAAAACTGTGGCAAGTTCTCCAGCTTCTAAATAGTGATGTCATTTATTTTTATAACTGACTGTTTGGGCTCTTTGTAATGCAGTTTGAGTCTGATTTGGTGCCTTTCACAAACTATGATGGATAAGACTCTAAACTGCCTACAACTTTGAACAGCACTGTATAGTTTATGTGTGGAGCGCTGAAACTAACCATTTCAATTATCAATTAATCTGCAGATTATTTGAATGATGCTAGCATCATTCAAAAAACAAATAAAGAAGATCATGACAAATGGCAGTTACAATGTCCTACATAGCAAGGAGACATATTCAAATGTTGTGGTGTTTGTTTGTTTGAGTTTAAGAAGAACATCAATTCCTCACATTTGAGAAGCCAGAAAACACAAATGCTTGACATTTTGCTGTAAAAAGGTATTCTTTCTGCGGATGCAACCCAACGACTAATCTTTGCAGCTCTGTGTACGCATGTGTGTGTGTGTGTGTGTGAGATGTCACAGGAACAGGAAGCTGGCCATTACCATGACGACCAGGTCCAAGGACAAGGGGGCAGATTACTGCTGGATCATCATGAAAAAGGGGCCTTAGCGTCAGCCCTCCAGAACATTTACTCAGTGAAGAGTCACTTAATTTATTACTGTCTGTTCCTCCCTCCCTCCAGTCTGTATGTCTGTCTGTCCGGCAGGTGTGCAGATCCGAGGTCACTAATCACCTGCATGCACACTCAGGCAAAACACAAAAAAGCTGCAGCGGCCGCCTCAGCATGCAGCAGGAAACACTTCATCTGTGCCTCACGTCTGTCTCTCCTCTCCCACTGCAGTGCTCCTTTTCTTTTCCCACCCTCTTTTCATTTGCATTTTCTCATTAAGACGAGCCTCCTTTCATTCAGGCGGAGGAGGTGCCACATGTTGGTGAGGTGACAGTTCGACATAGGGAGCTGTGCTTGCTCAGTGCCTTTCTAAACAAGCATTATCAAGAGCACAAATATATATTGTCAGCACTGTTAATAATCTCTCCCCCACCTTTCCAACAAGCTCACCTCACCTCAGCGAGTAGATCCCACCCCCCTCAAGAGAGAGCGGCCACCTCCTGTGTATACATTACACACCACCTCCTGCATCAACCAATCAGGAGCCAGAGCAGGGAGGCAGACTTGGAAAGCACATAGTTACAACAGCAGATCTATATGTTTGGTTCTCGGCAGGAGGCGACAGGGACGCAGAGAGAGCCTGCCGGTCCGGGCAGCAGAGTAGAAGCGGGGGTTTTAGCTGTGTGGCCATTACAATGCAGGGCATCCCCGAGTGTGTTCTGGCAGGGCGCCAGAGCAAGGGCCCCCATCCACACACACACACTCACAAACACAAGCAAACAAGACATATACTTTTCACTGGGGGGCTGTAATGTTTCCAACTACTCTCCATTAAATTTAATCGCTCTAAGTCTGTGTCAATTCAAGTGTGTAGGTGTGTTTGTGTTCAGAAAAGGGTATGGTAGGCTGCACTGGCAGACAGCAGTGTAAAGATGAATGAGAATTGAGGCAGAGTGACAATCAAGCCACAAGAAGAAAAAAAAAGCCACAGAATAAACACACATTTTACACAATGGAGATGGTGTGGACTTAAGTTAAGAAAATCAAGAGCATTTCCTTTTACAAAGAGAAAGTGATGGCAATGGTGTGGGCGTAGGTGACAAGTGAATATGGAGGAAGATGTGTGAAGAGCCATGTGGTGAGGGAAGAGTGAGCTTTAGACTCTGCCAAATAAATCTAGTCAGAGAGAGATTCTGAGGTTGAACAAAGAAAAGGTTGTGCCCTGGTTGTGTCTAATGGCATTTGCAGGTGTCCGGTGAAGCACTGCACAAGTAAAGGTCGGACATTTTGAACTGTGCCAAGTGATTCGCAGTGGCATGTAAAGAGGAGCACGACAACATCTTTCATCAGAAAATTGAAACGAAGCCGGCCATTAAGAATTGTAGTTTTCATAAAGGGTCAGTGGACTTTTCCGTCACCTGCCACAATGAAACAGGGATGATGGTAACCATGGCACTAGAAGAAGGAGGAGGAAGAGGAGGAGCGGGGAGGGTTGTCCCACGGTCATGACGACCACGATTTCAGGACGGAGTTTGTCATTATCATAATTTTTTAAACATGTCCCCAATTTATCATCATGACATTGTGTAGTTAATAGAGACCCCCCACCCACACACACACACACACACACACACACACACACTGCTGCAGTCACAGCCTCAGAGGAATACCAATAGAAAGACTCCCAGAGGACACACTTGCCTCAGGTTTAAGCATAAAACCTGTTAAAATGTGCACACACAGGAGGAGGTCAAGAGGGTCTGCAGCATAGATACCACCACACTGCACACACATACATATAACCCATCCACCTCTCCCTCCACCCCCTGAGGCAACATGCAGCACTCAGGATGAACCCAGAATCCTGACGTCTCACGGTGAGGTGTCATCTCCGATACACACCTTGCCTGCACAGGGCTGAATTCAAACATGGGCATGAGTGGTGAACACGCTGGCAGACAGGTGTGCCTATATATGGCTGGTTTGTGTGTGTGTGTGTGTGTGTTTGCATAGGTGAGGAGAGGTGATGTGGCTACAAGAACAAGCTGCAGAGGTGCAAGATATATAGGGTTAAAAAGTGAACATTTAAATAATCTTACCTTTGACTTGGCTCTCGTATTCAGCAAGGATTTCTTTGTCCTTCTTGCTTTTGTTTGAGTTTGACATGTCGCCACGGTGAAGGTGATTTCTCAGCAGGCAGAAAAAAAAAGATGCAAAAATCTCGTTTTATTTCCCTCTGTGTGAACCGCCCGAGGCTTCACCCGCAAGCATGCTCGTTAGATCCATCCAGTGCCGCAACAACACAGCCAGTAGTGGCACCTCGCAGCCACGCTGAGGAGCAGGAGGAGGAGGAGGAGGAGGAGGAGGAGGAGAGAAGACGCGCGTGAAAAATCACGCACTCTCATAGAGAAATTACCCACTCGTGTCCACCGCCGCTGCTGATAAGACCAAAGGCCATGCTGATGAAGAAAAACAAAACAATTAAATGAAACTGACAAAGTTCGCGTATTCTTCAGCGTGCGTAATATGCGCTCACACCGGCGAACATGCACCGATATGCAGGATGCAGGGAGGGTGGACCGAGCATACGCCCACTAGGTAGAGATGCAGCGGGCAACGGACAACACACACACACTCACTCGCGCACACACCCCGCAGAGACACGGTATTCGATGTTATCTTCACCCTGCCGTAACCTTGCACACACTCACACGGACTCCCGCACACAAACACACACACACAGTCTGACCGAGCAGCCTCTGCGCGTGAACATCCTACCAACACCGGTGAGTGAAATGGGTGTGTCCGCGCGGAAGGCTGGACGGGCGACGTGAGTGACAGCTGAGGTGATCGGTGAGTCACAGCACATCCTGGAAAACCAAGTGGGAAAATGCTGGAGCCAAAACGAACGCAGCTTGATATAGACAATAAAGTAAAACACTAATGTTTTCCCCCTACAGCGAAAGTGTTCATTCAAACTGGATGTATATTGTTAAAACAATTTGTTTGTAGGTTTCTATTTACTCATCCCTGACATTTAGTTGTTTGTTTCAACCAAATAATCACATTTTCAGCTAACTTTTCCAAAAGTTTTAAATGATCATTTTAACGTTTTACTGCTAAGCGCTGCCACAAAATGTACCAGTTTCACACCATATCCTTGATTTAGCAATCTACTGTAACCTTGTATCCATTTTCATTTATCCACAACAGATGGCAACAACTCCCAGCTATAAGTTTGACCATGTATTAGTTTGATTGCTGAAAGCAGTATTTATTATTATTATTATTATTATTATTATTATTATTATTAATTTAATTAAACGCAGACAGGTTCCAAATCTAACATGCTAAGCATATTAACTTTATTAATGGAAAGTCCATGGGACCAATGTTTCTACAGCCATCTCTCAACAACTACACATGGTCACATAATGAAACTTGGTGGACAGTTGCCTCACGCATCACCTCTTACAGCGGTTGCCTCCATAGCGCCACCGTGTGGCCAGTGATAGAAATAGGAGCATAACTCCTCAACAGAACAACCTACTTTCATGAAACTCTGGTCATACGTGCAGGAGTCATAATTAAAAAAAAAATATATCAAAGCATCAGTTTTGTTCTTGTACTGTCTGCACCAAGCAGAAGAAGTTTATTAACACACACAGCTTTGATTGTGGATTTTAAATGTCTTTTCAATCCAGACAGAATATTGACTAAACAGCATTTAAAAAAAGAAAAAAAAAGAAAAAAGGAATTTTCTTTCATGAGTATTTGTCCCCACCTAGTGGTGTTTTATAGAGATTCACCAGGCGGGTTGTTTACAGGTGATGTCTGACCTGAGTTAACCTTTGTGTTTTGTGGATACCTGTGTATAACTGAAAAAAGGTAGACCTGAGTGAGAGAACCTTAACAAGGTGACTGGCAGTCCTAAAACTGATTACAAAGAAAATTTATCAATAAAAAGAGCTTATAAAACAACCTTTACAAACTAAAACATACCAACTGTAATTTGTAATTTACCAATCCACATCTCATGTGGTGGATGATGACAATATAAAACATTTTCTAAAACTATGCATCCAGTAACAGAAGCCTGTACGTCCTTGCAAGAATCCTCTTTCATCAGTGCAGTTTTTAAACAGCTGTGAAAAGTGTCTGTCTGATTGAGCCAGTTCAGCATCAGCTTTATAAAATGACATCAGTCTATATCAGAACAGATATCTACAGAACAAGATCAATCTAGAGCATTCAGACCTGCAAAAACGAGTTGATGATGAAATTAACAAAACCACAAAGAGTAAATTGAATTTTTGGGGGTTTTAGATAATTGGTTGAAAAAAAAAAACATGCCCATCGACTAATTTTCAACAGATGCAATAGTAAAAGAACAAACTTTGAAATCCTCATCAGGCAGAGGTAACAAAAGGGGAAAAGGCTTATAAATTCTAGCTGTGCCAGCAGACTGCTCAGACATAGCTGTAGCTTAGGGGGGCTGTAGCTCAGTTGGCAAGATAGTCGTCCACGGACCACAGGGTGTGGTTCAATTTCTGGCCCCAGTGTCCTTGGGCAAGACATCTAACCGCAAGTTGCATGGCAGCTACTGCCAGCAGGGTGTGTGTGGTAGTAACAAGGTATTGGTAGAAAATTGATTGTGTACCTGTGGAGGTACACAGTTTCTTACTGTGTTCTGTGGAATTATTTTTCACTGGTGATCAACTATTTCAGTTTTGTTGTGGATTTAACAAATGTTGAAAAAATGTATCAAAGTGAATGCTTAATCATTTTAGCTCTAGAGTAGTGGAGCATCTTGGGAAAATAATCAAACTCCCATAATGCACACTAACAGCCAGTAGGCGCCCAATTAACACTTTTTTCCCCTCAAGGTTTTCCACTAGGAGCTTAATCCAACCATGACATTCACAGAGAAAGATTAACAACTCTCCTCAAGGGGTTTAAAGTTGTTAGTTCTGGTGATAAGGTTGCTAAATTAGTAAAACTGACACTGATATCATTTACCTCTTTTGCTGGGACCCCTTGACAGCTTTAGTGGTTCCATGATGAGCTAAAGTCAGCAGATGGCAGTGGAGTAAAATGTAAATGTAGCAGAGAGGATATAATATATAGGACTGCACCAAGCAGTGCAGTAGGGAATGTGTCCATTAAGTTCACTTTTTATGTACCTCATACCACTAGGTGACAGCAGAGCACCTCTGACAGCAAGAACAACTTCACTTCACACCTGAGATGCCCAATGTCAGCTCCAGGACAGCCTAGTGGACATGGATACAATACTCAATGGGCCAAATGGGCACCCATCCTAGGGCCAGAGCCCCTGAACTTACAGTTCATATTTCTTGTTTAAAAGAGCTCATTTAATAGACAAAAGTGATGAATGACAGACACAACACGATACAAAATGACTCAAAAATGATTAACAATGACCTAAAAATATTAAAAAAGGTGCAAAATGTCCCCAAATGTTAAAAACAAATAGACACAAAATGACTAAAAACCATCTACAATCTGACACAAAACAACCAAAGAGAAGCAAAACATTGTAAAACAGACAAATTAACCAAAACCAGATAATGAAAATCCACAAATAGACACATGACTGAAAACAGACACAAAGCGTCCAATAATAGAGTCCAAATGGAAACACAATTACCAAAGAAACAACAAACAAAGGGCGGTGAACAACATGTTTTCAACAAAAACAAGGTGCAGAGACATGAAGTGAGCCAGCGTCTGATACGGCACCACATCATCACGGAGTTTAGCTGAAAGGCTGATAAAACTGACCTCCAGCTCCAACTGCAGAGTGCAGGAAGAAGCCGCTCACAGCCCAGAAGAAGGTCACCTCTGTTAGTTTTACAGTATTTTACACTTGCTGGGATTTTTGACGATAAAACCCAAATTAAAAACATCTGCGTTACAATAAAACATCTGCCCAATGTGACGTAGTTTGATGATTCTTCACTGTTAACAACTGAGCTTTATTTAAATACCTGTAAATTATTGCTAAAGCGAGACAGATTTTACATATTGAACATTAAAGTTTATAAAGCATCAAGACATGGGGTTAATGTTTGCTATATCCTTGTTTTTTGGTCACCTTTTTTTGAATTTCTCTGTGCATCTTTGATTGAAGAAATATTACCACTTCCCTCCTACAGAGGTTTTCTTGCCTGGCCTTTGGGGCTGTACTCAATAGGTCCACTCAGACACAAAAAATGATCTCTCAGCCTCTGGCCTCCTCTGTGATAAATATATTTCCAAAAATGTTGAAGCATTTCTTTGATGTGTTAAAACACTGTCCTCATTTCCTAAAGGATTTCCCAAAACCTTTCAACACCCTGAGAACCTTTAGTAGACGAGCAGATTGTATCAGTCACACTCTGTGGTAATAACGTAGACACTGAACACCCAAGTTGCTCCCAGTGGGTCAGGTGAGCACCTTGCATGGCAGCCACTGCCATCGGTGTGTGTGTGAATGGGTGAATGAGAAGCAACGTTGAAAAGCACTTTGGATAAAAGCGCTATATAAGTGGACATTTACTAATGTATGGGACATAAATAGGAAGCCATGCTTCATTACATACAGTATTCATGCCATTAGGGACCAGAGACTTAATGACTGTTTCTTTTTCCTGCTGTTCAGGCTTATCTGTTGTGGTCAGAAAAAAACATGAGCCAGGGTCAGGGTCAGGGTTTCAAAATGTTTATTCCATGAGACCATAAGGACATGTTGAGCTAACTCAGATTCTGCCTTTCCATCCCTTCTCCTCCGCTTAGCTACCTTGAGATGTCAAACATTGTTGTTCTTTGTCTGGATGGGATTAATCTGTTAAAATCATCTCTCTCACCGAGACTTGCTGATGTGTATAAACACGCAGGAATTTTGAAGAAAAGTTACAACCAGGACTGAAGCGGGCCGTGGTGGAGCTGGTGTAAGTGCTGTGAAGTCTAGCAGATTACAGACTTACAGATTCCCACTTTTCTTTTCCCTTTGTACAAACCTGTTGCATTTTCCTCTCCCTTTTGCTCCTCTCTCATGTTTTTTGTTATTTCAAGAACGACCTTTGTAAGCTGCATAAATCTCCCCCCAGTCTCTTCACGGCCCACACATCATTTCATCCCCTGCAGTTCTGACAACATTTATTACTCTTTAAACCCCCTTAACACCAATTTCTTATCACGTACTTGTTCACATAGCTTGTAATTTGACCTGCAGGTGCAGGGGCCCCAAGGTTGTTTCTTACTTTGAAAGATTTGAGAGATCTTTGAAGAATAACTGCTATTAGAGGCAGAGCAAACACTGAGTACATGAGCAACGACACCAAAGAAGGAGACAGCACAAGCTGATGATTTACAGTTTGCTCTCACATACTGTACACTTCCACCATCTCCCTTTCTGTTTGCTAAAACAGAAACGGCAAGGCTGTTTAAATGCCCTGAAAATGTTTCTAGCTACAGTCAGAGCTCAGAGCCATGAGGACACCAATTACACGCGCATGTTAATGTAGAAAAGATGACATTGGGCTTTAGAAATGCACAATATTGTGTTCTTTCATTGACAAATTATCGCCTTGCACTTTTATTTTATCAAATACTAAACCGAATCTAATTATTGTGAAACTTAATCTCAAAATGAAATTGGAAATACTGCATTCATGAAGAATATATTCTGTATTTGTGGCTCGAAAAGCTTGATCTTAACTCTTCAGCAGTCGAACAAAGCTGTGCAAGTTGTTATCCCCACATGGGAGTGGTACTCAGCAAAATGTAACACTGTTAACTTGACACGAGGGATTTTTGTTGTGTATCAATGTTGTGGTCATGTTATTTAACTTTTATTTAACATGCAAAGACAATGATGATCCATGTAAAAGACAGAAAACTCCACTTAAAACAGTCACAGCTTCTCTATTTCCTTCAAAATTCAGCTCAAACAGAAACGAGACATTCCACTGTTGCAGGTCTCTGTAAACACATTCCAGACACATAATAACACACGCACTGTGCTTCTGTAGTAAACTGTGTCTGGTATAGATTAGGAGAATGAAACAAAAGCGAGCTTTACAAAAGCTTTTGGAAACAGGGGCACAGGCTGCCCCCCCCCCCCGGTGGACCCTAACCTGGGAAAACTTTGATAAATAGTTGGCTGGTTAATATCCAAAACCCTAAAGAACAACAGTTGGGTTTTGAGCCCTTTATTTGATGCTTCCTGTGTACAAAAGTGATGGAGGGCAAAACAAAAGGTCCTGCATCTTTGCAAAATTGTATTTGGCACTTTATCTGAACACCAGCTCTCAAAATAGTCACCGTAGAGGCGATCCTACTCAAAACTGCAGACCTGACGCTCCAGCAAATACTTCACTCCAGAGATTGTGGTATGGCGAACATTAAACATTTATTGTACTTGCTTTTCAACTTAGCCGATGACAGTTCAATTGTACATACAAGCTCAAGCGCAGTAATCTCACACGCACGTTCACAAACAGCTTCATCAAACGTAAGTCGCAGCACTTGGAAAGAAACCATGTGCCTCCACAGCTACACACTGAACCTTTTTCTTCTACCCTGTTGTGTTGCGGTCCACAACACCTCGTAGTCAGCTCCTCTGCTATTGCTATCCTTTGTTTCCTTGACAACCGGACAGCAAACTTAAAAAGGTAAACTCCAAAGGCAACCATCAAAGGCAAACTATGAAAGCTATAAGAAGTCAATAATCAGTGACTAACTAAGTCACAAGCTTTTTAGTACAAACAAATCTGCAAAGTGCTCGCAAAGTTTGCAGGACTTTTAAGGGAGACATAAAAATGTAATTTGTTTTACAAAAAAGACTTCAAAGAAAGTACAGTATATAATTTTTCTGACTATGTTTTAGAAGAAATATTTCCCAAAATGTATCTATTTGTGAAGAGGTGCTGTGAAGCTTTTCATGAATTCAGACTCACAGAACAGCACTGCAGAGATCCCTTGAGTGAGGCTAACCCTCCTGACCAGTCAGAAAAAGGCAACGATTTCTGCTTGACTAGCTCCTTATGTTGTAACTTGATGATGACTAAAAGCTAAAGGACAGGGCAGAGCGTAGCAGGTGGTAGAGGATACAACGCAGCAGCAGGAGGGAGGACTTGAAGTAGAGTACTAACTACTTCACTTCAACCGAAAACTCTTAAAGTGATGGATTGATGGTGAATATTAACAGAAAGTAATGAAAGACCTCTTTTAATGTTCATATGGGGAATTGGCTTTTGTTGAGACAGAATTCAGATGAGAGTTCTTACAACATATAGACTGAACCGTACTAGCAACCACTGAAAAATGTCTAGGATGATGTCCCAGTCTTCCTTTCCTGGTCCTGTATGGGAGGACGGGGGTGTTTTACTGTAAGTGAGACTCCCACTGGAGAACCTACAGAGAATTATCACCTTAATGTGCAGCTGATCGCAGCGTTATGGAGCTTTGTTGTTAGCTTCAACTTCCGTCAGAGAGTCAGAGGATGTTAGATATACATTCATCAGGTGGCTAGAAACACAGCTCCAAATGAAGGGTTGCGTTGCTCTGTAGCCGCTGGGTGTGGAAATAAGCACCTCTTAAAAAACAGCTTCTTTTTACTGTGAACTACATCACAGAACTATTCACCTTTATCTCACACTTGCTTTGAACTTTCCGTGAGTTCTTTCCAGTCATTATCTCCACGAACAGAGCTGTAAATTACAGCTTAGTAGGCTAACTATGCAAACACACACACACACACACATTCACTGCGTCAATCTTGGGCTCTGTCCTAAAGCCTCTGATGGTGATTAAGTGTTTAATGTCCACTTTGTGAGAATTGAAGCACTTCTGCGAAGGATCAGCACATGACCTTACTAATCCACGTTTTATTCCAGTTTTATTACACAGGTTCTCTGTCAGTGAGCAAACAGCAGCAGCCTCAGGCAAATTTGGTAGACAGTCTGTACTACACATTATATGCCTGTCTCTGCCTGGAGACAGTGCAGCCTGAGTTACAGCACATTACCCGAGCAGTCGGGAGGAGAAGAGATAAAATTAACAAATATAGCTGTCAGCACAGCGTTTTACTGAATATCATTAAAGGACTAGTATTTACATTTTAAGAGTTTGGTTGTCTGACAGGGTGTTGAATGAGAAACTACTGTCATATCTGCAGGTACATATATTTATTTTTTAATACTTTTTTTCATCCTTTCCACTTATCCTGTGAGTTCAGGGTCGTCACAGCGGATCATTGTCCGCATGTTGATTTGGCACAGTTTTTACGCCAGATGCCCTTCCTGACGCAACACTCCCCAATTTCTACCGGGTTTGGACCGGCACTGCACAGCTGGGGAGGGGAATGGGCTGTTAGGGTTTCAGTGTCTTGCCCAGAGACACTTCGACATATACCCAGGACCGGGGATCGAACCACTGACCCTGTGGTCCGTGGAGGACATTTCGACATTTAGCTAATTTCCCCATAGAGCATGAATCAGGCCGCGTTTATCTGTATGAACCCAAACCGAACCCGAACATGTGGTGATTGAAGTCGATTCGAGCAAACACAGCTGAGTTTGTGCTGTGCTTTTCTAGTACATGCACCTAAACAAAGGCAACATATCCACTGGCAGTTTTAATGAGAAAGAAGGAACGTGGATTCATGCGGTTTGAGTTAATATTTACAATTATTATCAGCCACAAGATTAAAACCACAGAGAGGTGAAGTGAATAACATTGATTAAATGGGCGGCATGTAGTAAGGCAGCAAGTAACCTTGCACAATGCACAATGAAGAAGGCAAGCGGGTTCAGTCAGTGTTCTGCTGGGAATCCTTGGGCCTGGACCTTCAAGTGGCTGTTACTGTGAAACCTAGTTTGTTGCAGACCAAGTGCATGTCTTCATGGTTGCAGTCTTCTTTCAACAGGATAATGCACCGTGCCACAGTGAAAAAAGGATTCAGGAATGGCTAGAGAAGCATGAGTTCAGGGTGTTGTCTTGGCCTCCAGATTCTACAGAATTCAATCCAATCGAGGATCAGTGGGATGTGCTGGAAAAAACAAGTCTGATTCATGGAGGCCAGTAGTCACCACTTACAGGACTTGCTGCTGATATTTGAAGCTGTCCTCTGGCACCAAGAGGGTGTTTTAGAGTCCATGGAACTACACAATATTAGCAGGTGGACTGACACAGCACCACTCAAACATTTCAGGCACTTCTGCTGTTTATAGACTTCTGTATCTTACAGTACAATCAGTGAGGCGTCAAGTTAGTGTCAAAATACGTTTGTAGCATGGCAACAAGCCCAAAGCAACAGCCAGAGGCTTAAAAAGCTTTCATTCAGAGAGAAAGAAAGTCAAGAAAAACAAAGCCCCCACTGAGCCCTGATCAGCATCATGGAGTGACTCTGAAATTACAGGAGGACACACAAGATACGGAGGCAGCTTAAATCCTCGGATGAACTGTGGCAAGTTCTCCGGGCTGCTTATAACAAATTACCTCTGACACGTAGCGTGACCTTTTCTCTTGGCCTTTGTTGGAAAATATCCTTTTTTTTTTCTTTTCTACTTGGCTTAGAAGTGTGTACGAGTGCAGTGCAAACCATTATTCGCCCTTCTCGCTGTACAAACCAGCTCAGGCTGTAAGAGATTATTGCAGCTCTGCTCAAACAAACACAGGAGTGAATTAGCCCAGTGGCGAGAGCATCCTGAATCAGACAAACACACACAAACACAGGCAGCACACCGGTTCACGGCCAGCAATGATGTTACAGTATGTGTGTGGGTGGTATATTGTCTTATTGTGCTGGACCCAATATGCTGCAGGCTTCGTATCTAAGGGCTCAATTAGAGCCATTTTTCATCTGTACACAACCTTCAAAGATATAGCTTGTGTGTTTTTCCAGGGTTTTGCAGCATTTGAACATTAAACTCACAAAAAAATCTTCCCATTTGGAGCCAAAAAGAAACCATTTGCTCATCATGAAGGAAAGGAGACAGTAGACTGATGTGCAAAACACAACCACACTGGGAAAAATAATTGACAAGAAAACAGCTATTTGTGAAACTAGTTAGTGATGTATATAACTATCGTTAGGAAAACGTGTTCAATGAGAAAACACTTACAATACTGAAATTAATGAGTCAAGAGGGAAGACATTGTTCTGTTTTGGTAATTTGTCATGTGAATAATGCTGCTTTTCTGTCCTGCCATACCGTCGGAGTTAGTAGATGAATATATTTTGTGTACAATTAATAATTCTCCATTGTGTCCTTTCACCTCGGGGACCACCAGATGGGCTCCTGTCTCTGTAGAAAGCGAACATTTACTGGTGTCAGAAAATAAATGACAGCACAAACAACCAAAAGGCAGCTAAATATTTTTATTTTTCAGAAAAAAAAAAACATTTATTGTTCCAGCTGGACTCTGTTCCAAATACGTGATTAGATTATAGTTTGTTCTGTTAGAATATATGAATGTGCACAGGTGGATTAGTAAATCAAACCTGGATACTACCTGGATTGTATGAGATTTAAATAGCCTCTAAAGCTGCCACCCCTAATTTAATTTGTCAAACCAATTCAATACAAAATTTAATTTGATTGGCAGATTGGATTTGGACCTACAGAGACACGCAAATGACAACAGAGAGGTAACAAATAACTAAACACGTAATACACCAAACAAAACCCCAAGTGTCCACTAACAGACTACTAGCTATAACTAGATGCCTAACTAATCTCCAGAGATGCTGAAGACTGCAAATCATGTTCTGTTCCTCTCTCAAAGTGAGAAATACTACAAGTACAAATACCACTTTAATTCATGCTCTAAAATGTAAATGAATACAAAACTACAAGTACTCCACTAAGAAAAATACTCCAGATTTATTTGTGAGAATTATGAAGAAGAAATGTTATAGTAATTCATACAGAAATAATAGTCAACGATATCTGTTATTATGGATTATACTGAATATACATAAAATTATATATATTGAATTATACATAAATACAGTAGTACTTAGTAATACTTTAAAAATAATAATAAATGCCTGTGACAGTATTTACCCTTAATTTAAGGTAGCATTTGTTTAATTAATCTGAAATATCAAATGATGCAAACCTACACTTATTCTCTGCTCCACACAGAGACACAGTAGAATTTGCCACTCAGCAGCTGACAATAACTGGATGTAAATATGTTTTAATTTAGCCAAACCTGGCAAACACTTAAAGGTGTTTAACATGTTTAGTATGTACTATGTGCTTTTTCTATGGAGATTTCAATTATTTTGTGTGCTGGCATCTTAGCTTAAAATTTGGTTTTTAAAAAATACACAGTTGTCCTTGTAGCTGTTTATAACAATGATGTCATTTTAGGGAGATAATGTGTAGGACAAAGATTGAGGGTCTAAGGACACAGGGTCAGACCTTTTACAGGGGTGGCCAGACTGGGGCCAGTACTGAGTTTATTTCATTTAAACATTTTATTATGTTTCATCTTCCTGGCTCCCCTGGCCACCCTCTAAAACCAGCCATGTGGAGGGTGTCATGTACAGATTGTATTAGGCTGTATAAACACAATTTATTTGGATATAATTTGATTCACCATGAGTTGTAAACGTTTAATGTTTTCCACCAACATATCATGTGCAAGGACATGAAACCTTGTGTTTAATGTCAAATTGTCTGCAGTAGTCAGCTCTCAGCGTGTTAAAATAGATTTAGTTCAGTCAAAAGTCCTCTCGTTTTGTCTCTCAGAGTAAACACAATATTCCCATTGTGGGCATGTACTGGTGTTCAAGCCAGAAATGTTATTTTTCTGACACATTTATGACCAAACATTGTAGCTGCGAACCTAAAGAAATTGAAATGACATGCTGTACTGTACTTTGTGTTGTGCTAATTAGAAAATGTTTCACAACGATGATAACATTACAGGAGGAGGTGGAGAATTAAATATTCACTGTGCTCCTCTCTAACTTAATTTAAACTTTCCCAACAGCAAATTACAATATATGTTGTGTAATGAGCAGAACAAAGAGAAAGGAGAAAGACAGAAGCCTCCCCGGGCATTGCTGGATAGTTTAAACGGAGGCAGAGGAAATTTAAAAAAATAAAAAAGTCTACTCAGTAAAGTATTAACACGAAGAATGAAATTCAGTATTTTACACATCCATACATCCATTGAGAAGAGGAAAATGACTATTAATGAAGAACTTTCTAGACCATCAGTTCAGTGTCTTGTCCCTACCATTATTAATGTTTTTTATTACATTTCCTTTATAATAATGTCACATTTATTAATGTGAAATGAGTCATTCTGAATAAGGACTGCTTTTAGTTTTGGAACTTCAAGTAGATTTTGAGTGAATACTCAATACTTTAACTTTAACTTGACAGAGCAGTTCCAGTTGTACTACGCTGCTACAACAATATGCAACTTAATTTATATTGTAAAACTAGCATGAAACTCAATATCACTTCACACTGTCCCTCTCTGTGCTCTGCTACACTCTACACACCAGTCTTTATCAACAAGTAGAAAGCTGCAGAACTTAATCATGAAGCAGAGATTGCTGAAATTCTCTGCTTTGTTAGAAATGTGAGCCTTGCTCATATGTATATATGTGTGTGTGTGTGTATATATATATATATATATATATATACACACACACACACACACACACACACACGTCATCACATGTAATCATCCTGTTTTGTTTGTTGCTGCTGCACATAAGCTTCGTTTTATGGCAGCGTTTGAATCTCAGCCTATTTCTAATGCTTCACTTTCTCTCTGACATTTAAACACTTTGTGGCTGCACACACACCTGCCCATTCAGCAGATCCTCAGATAAACCCAGTGAACTGTAATTTTAAATGCACCTTCCATTTTTCCAAATCTCCCCCTCCTCAAATCAAATTGTCCCTGTGCTAATTACCTGGGCTCATTATCAGCCGTCCACAGGAGGATTAATTCAATTTTATTTTCCTATCTTAAACAAACGATAGGGTTAACAAAAACTGACATGCAGACAAACCTGTATAAGCCAACACACACACACACACACACACACACACACACACAAACCTAATATATGTTTAGGACTTTTGACTTATATCTTAAAACTTAAGACTGACCTAGAATACTCCACATAACAGTTTCCCCGTCCTGCTTTGGGCTGTGCTGTGGCAAAACTTGAGGACGGTTCAACCTTCTGTCCGACTTTGTCTCCGTGTAGCGAACCCATGAAGTGGATTAGTGTTTGCCAGAGCTCAGAACCAGATCAGTTTGGATGGGTTTCACTGTGAAACAGATGATCAGACTAACCTCTTGCATCAATGCATCAATTTTTACCTTTAACAATTTGCAGAAAAGTCAGAGTGCAGAATGTACAGTCATAATGTTTCTGCCTGAGTATCAAGGATGTGTCTTTGCACTCACAAAAGCCTGGCTCACGTGTTTCCGCTCCTCTGAAGGTTTAAAAGCTTAAAGTCAGGTTTTATTCAAGAAAAAGGTCAGTTTTTGCATTAGACATATAGCTGAAGAACATAATATGTCAGAGTCACCGCAGTTTCATGTGCACCGCAAACATAAAAAGGCGGAAGTCTTTTGATCGAGTGAAGCTGAGCTGTCCACACTGGACATTTTATTGAAGTCGAGCAGACTGAACGGGCTAATGTGTAGATAAAGTAAAACCTAAACTCTAAGTTTATTTCCAGTCTCACTGCAGAGACACATCTGCGAGGCCTGATAATGTCGTATACCAATGATACATGGGGACAGATGCGGACACTTCTGGCTCAGGAAAACCAACATAATCCGTTTTGGGGGACAAAAACTAAGCACCTAATGATGTTTAAAGACTCTTTATCCATACACAAAATTATAGCAAAAAACCAGAATGTATAACACTACCACATTTTTTAAATTTCCTATTAACTGTGAATTTTTGCTATTATAGGTATTGATAACAACAACTTAATTACTTTGATACTGAAAAGAATTGTCAGGCAAGTACTGAAGAGCTACAGTTGTTTTGCCAGTAATATACAGTATATAATCACAAGATCAGAATCTATTTGTCATGGGATCCTTTTGAAAAATTATTAGACAATGACACATATTTCCTGTTCTTTTCTTTGCGTGGAGATGATGCAGTTGAAGTTATCCACTCATAGGTGTGTGTACATCCATAGGTACTGCAAACACGAACCGCTTATAACCAATCTGGCATCCGTTTATGGGGCTAGTTTGCCCAAATGTAAACAATTTAAATGACCAGGGCAGCAGACATTAAAGCAGAACATATGATAAGTTTTATGGCGTCTTGCTCCACAGATTAGATTTCATTCTTTAAAAAAAGTCTAATTCCACACTGATCAATAAAACGGTAGGTAATTGTGGCAGTAATTATTTCTGGGGTGGGAGTGAAAACCTTCTACATATACTGTGGATGGGATTAAAATCACTCACAAGACCATGTACTGCTGTTAGAGTGTACAAATGTGAGAATAGGTTCAGTCAAAGTTCCTCACAGATATGCCACCTCTACATTAAGCTGAGCCACAGCTTACATTGAGGAGTGTTTACTTAGCTTTTAGCATCTCATGCGTCTATTTGGTTTCACGTTAGACTGAATTTGTTTTTTTGTTTTTTGTTGAATACCCAGATAAATTCCTCATGTGTGTGCTATTACATGACACAATGGAACCATATCAAGAGGAAAAACATGTGTCATTGTAATTTTTGATGACAAAGCCAATAAAAAAAAATAAAAGCCGAAAATAAAAGTTTGTGATTAAATCCCTGTATCTACTGTAACATGTGTGTGCCAGCATCTGGGTTCCTATCAGCGTGTACACCAACCTGGGTTCTATTCTTATTATTATGCGAGTCCGGCAGGTTTCACAATCACAGTGTAATAAATCTACAAGTCCTGACAGCCCCGACTATTACCCACCATTGTTTTAAAACACATTATGTAATAGTCTGCATCGGCGGCTGTCTCTGCCGCTGTACAACCACTTGACATGAAAAACACAGTTGGCTTCTGTTACATCCCAGTCCCTCGCTCCACTCACGCTCCTTGCATATAGATTGAACATTAAGATACCACGTTGTGGCCTTGTATGGCAGGAGTGCAAGAAATTATGATATACTTTGTCAGAGGAAGAAATTCTACCACAGACAAAGAGGATTCAAGGGACTGTGACGCAGAATTCAGCATATAATACACTTAATGTTGGAAAACAAACAAACAAACGTCTAATTTATCAAAACAAACTAAAAATCTAATTAAGTTATGACCTACAGTAGACTGCAATAGGTTTTCACTTTCACAAAGATCTGGGGCACTGGAGCTATGATAAACTAACCTGTTGTCCGTGTTGCCTGATTTGCCCAGTTGCTGTAAAAGTTGTTTTGATTTTCATGAAGAAGCGGGATCTTGTCCATCCTACAGTACACAACAAAACTGAGTAGACATCCAGTCAATAGGTTGTTAAATTCCCCTATGGATGGAGTAAGTAGGAAATGGTATATACACTGTGCTCCTGTGTAATTTAACTAATTGTTCTACAGTACATAGCATTTTAATGATCTACAATCGACAGGGACAGGACAAAGAGAACAGCAAAAAGCTTCCTAAGGGGAGCACTGGACGTGAGGCACAAATGAATCATAATGTCCAGAATCTTAATACACACATTCATTGCGACTTAAACTGAGTATACAAGTATGTCCTCATATCTCTGATGCCTGACAACAGACATCAACTGAGAAATCAAACAGTAGAAGACATAGTTCATCTGAGAGTAATCACATTTTAAACTGTTCTTCAGTGATAAAGTATAATCCAGTGAAGGTTGTCGGCACATCCACGGGGACACTGGAAACAGGAAGTGCTAATAGATCACTCTGCTACATCTGATCAAGTATGATGGTGCTAATTAGCCAAATTATGAACCACAAGGCTCAAGAGAAAATGGCTGCAGCTGACATTACCACAGACTGATGATTTGTTCTGTTCACACTGAGCTGTTGGAAAAAATGTCACCAAAGACAGGATTAAAATGACAGGAAGACCGGTCAGAGTGTTATTGTGTCTGTAATTATTGTGTGTTTGGACAGGATTAAAATCACTTACCAGAACAGGAAATATTAAAATCACAATCTTTATTACATTTATTACAATGTGTGTGTTCTGAAGTTAGTTTGAAGTGCTAAAAAATAAAAACTAAAAAAAGAAGGAATGCTTCTTAAGTAAAGAAGCAAATTTGGAGTGGGTTTCTGATGAGACACTGCGACTGTGGATCCTGCTGATTCAGCAACTTTATCAAGACAGCAAGTTTCTAGACATATTATAGGAAATGTTCCCCTGGAGATTATTAGTGAATTAATCAGCTGACAAGAAATGGCAAGAATTGTGTTGTTCGAACACTTCAGGCTTTGAATCACCGTTTGTTTGTTGTTTTGACACTTGAAGGCATCACCACTGTATACGTGATGACATATTTTCATTCAGTGGTTTTTCTATTGTTTTCTATGTTAAAGATGATTAATAGAGGTAAAGTGAAAGATATTTCTATGGATCCAATGTGATAAATGGACAAAATTGATTCCGGCTATTCTTCCTTCGTTTTGTAGAATTATTGGATATTGAAAATCATAAAATGAAGAGAAAAGCTTAAATGTCTGAAAATAAAAAGAAAATTTTATTTAATGATTTGTTCTTTTAGGTTTTCCATTCTTCCTTTGTTGCCTTATCATTTTCCATTTGTCATTTGACATTTTGTCTTGTGTTCTGTGAACTTAAATTCTTAAATAATATTCGTTCACACGTTTAACAAAAGCGTGCTGTGTTTTTTTAGTGACAGGGAGGAAGAAGGACGCGTGTGACGCGCCCAATGCTGGGGTCTATTTAAATGTGTGTAGAAAGTGTTTTGCGGGGAGGGGGGGCAGGAGCCTTTAAAAGAGGCTGCGTCTGCTTCAGCGCTGCTCGGATTCCATCCACGACCTGCTGTGCGCCATGGATGGAGAAATTGTTTGTGGTTTTTAACCGGTTCAGTCTCCCTGTGTCCACCCGGTGACCAGTCCGTCTACATGTTGGAGTAACCGAGGAGAGTGACAGCCACAGTCTCTCTGGTTACGGTGACGCACAAACGGGCAAAGCACCTGCGTGCGCCCTGACGAGAAATGGCCACCATGCTCTTCCCTTCAGATTTATTGCGCAACTTCACGGGCAGAAACTGCACCGAGGGGCTCAACTTAACGCACCGGCAGGAAACAGGCGCCGCTGCGGCTGCTGGAAACGTCCACGAGAAAGGGAACGCCACTGACCCGTTTGGACGGAACGAGGAGGTGGCCAAAATCGAGATCACTGTCCTGAGTCTCGCGTTTCTCGCGGCTGTGGTGGGGAACCTAAGCGTGCTACTGGCCATGCACAAAACCCGGCGGAAACCGTCGCGCATGCACCTGTTCATTAAGCACCTGAGCCTGGCGGACTTGGTAGTGGCGTTTTTCCAAGTGCTGCCGCAGCTTTGTTGGGAGATCACCTTCCGCTTCTACGGGCCAGACTTTCTGTGCCGTATCGTGAAACACCTGCAGGTGTTGGGCATGTTCGCCTCCACCTACATGATGGTGATGATGACCCTGGACCGCTACATCGCCATCTGCCACCCGCTGCAGACGATCCAGCAGCCCACGCAGCGCGCATATATCATGATCGGCTCCACCTGGGCGTGCAGCCTGGTTCTCAGCACCCCGCAGTACTTCATCTTCTCCCTGAGCGAGGTGGAGCCCGGCTCGGCCGTCTACGACTGCTGGGCGCACTTTATGGAACCTTGGGGGCCGCGCGCGTACATCACCTGGATCACGGCGGGGATCTTCCTTGTGCCCGTGCTCGTGCTCGTGCTCTGCTACGGATTCATCTGCCGCACAATGTGGAGGAACTTAAAGTTCAAGACCCGGAGGAGGAGCGCCGGAGCGGTGGCAGAGGCCAGCAAGAACGGGATGCTCAGCAGGAACTCTGTCAGCAGCGTCAGCACCATCTCCCGCGCCAAATTACGCACGGTGAAGATGACTTTCGTGATCGTGGTGGTGTACGTGGTGTGCTGGGCGCCTTTCTTCACCGTGCAGATGTGGTCAGTGTGGGACGAGACCTTCCCCTGGCACGGTAAGTTTTGGACTCCACTATTGGAAATAAAGCGCCCGTGCGTAATTGCACCTTTTAAAGAAGAAATTAAACGTGTCTCCATTCACCCACAAGCTTCTGCGCATAATAAACGGATAAAAAGTAACATTTGATTAGTTAATATTGGTTAGATTTGATAGTATTTCCATGTAATTAAGTTGTGCCTGGCAATCAGCAAGTTTTCTCCATTTATTGGAACTGGAATAATTCCAAGTGAAAAAACTGCAGAAAACTGAAAAAAAAAATTAAAAAAAAAAATTAAAATCAACTGCACAAAGTTTCAAAGTAAAAGCAGGCGTATACAGTAGATACAACTTGTACGAAGGCAGCAGGAATTTTATTTTTATTATTTGTATTGAAATTTGCCGTTTTCGTGACCAAAGTTTATTAATGTACAACCATCCACCACATTAGCCACCTATTAACCAACAGTAAAACGCTCTGTAGCTCTGTTCTCATGCCACATGCTTAACATCCATGGGATAACCATAAAAATAACATGATGATGAACAATATCATCATCAATAATTCCAACTTCATATGTCACGTCCATCTGACAGCTTGAGATGGCATCTGTCAGTTGTCTTGTGCTTCTCTATCATTACTGGAGTTTCCAGATATTTTAGTCAGATGGAATTGTTGCTTTTCAAATGCTTGGGGCCACTTAGAAATCTCTAATGTCCTTGTGGGCACTTCAAAGTGTTGACAACTTTACTTTCACAGTTATAATAATTACTTAAGTGTTTCTATGAAACGTATTAGCAAGTGGGAAACTGGCTACTCTGACGTCAAGACAGCATCCATGAGCGAGCTGAATACTGTACAGTATGTCTTTAAGAACAGCAGGTCAAAGGGGACTGTAAACTGTTGATTAAAAAACCTTAAAGCATGAGTGAGATGTGATATGGTTACTGTAAGTACCCACACTGGTGGATTTGTAGTTTGTTTGTGGCAGCTGTAGTTTTTAAATTCAGGTTTCAGCTTCTTTTTTTCAAAAAGATTGAAAAGATGCTGAATGAGAGACTGAGGCCTGGACACAGTGACAGGCTTCAGCTCTCACACTGAAACTGTAATAGTGGTTGTTCTTTAATATTGCATCACTCTAAAGTTTTTGTGGAGGACAAACCGCACACGTTTAGATGCCGGTTAAAATTTCAGTCACTTTGTTGAGCAGGACGATGTTAATGAAGGATAGAGCCCACTTCCCTTGGTGATTCATTGACTTCGCCTTTTGCAGCTTTGACTATTTGGTTGTAAAACTTTAACCTGCAATTTTACAACGTACAAAGTTTCCAAGTACATTATTTTTCATAGAGTTAATTAGAAACAGTTCAAGAGAGGTTGGGACACCATAAAAATGTAGATTTTGCAAATCACTAGAACCATATTTTTGATTATACATTTTGCAGAAAAAAAATGTAAGAAATGTTGAATCAGAAATTTAATTGTTGCGGAAAATATCTGCTTTTTAAAAAGTTGAGATAGGGGCAACGAAAGACTGGAAAACTTTTAGGAATGTTCCACAAGATAAAAATATCTGGAACAGAAGAGCTTTTAAAAAATGAGCATCTCAGAGAGGCTGAGTCTTTCAGAAGTTAGGGGGGGTTGAAGTGGTCCCCACATCTAAAAAACACTGATCAAAATGGACTGACTTTACAATGCCTCATGCAAACAGTTTACACCGTACGCTATGACAACAAAATCTGACCATGGAAAATAAAAAATTATTTTTTGCCTTGAAGTGCTTTCTGCTTTCTCTCTGGAAGTATGACTGGAGGAATAAGCTATTCTGCAACTGCTCCACGTTGCAACCGTCCCCAGTCTGTTCTACTTGAACACTGCTGAACTTGATGCTGTCGAGAACATGAATGTCGAGTCGAGATTTGCTCCACACGTGCTGTTAAGTTTAATTTGATGCAGATTCAAGGAGAAAACCACTTCAAAAATCTGATTTTAAAAATTTGTTTTCACAAATCTTTACTTCTAACTACTCATCAGCCCTTTAGTTAGTAGTAAAAAAAAGCCAATTTTGGAGCTTACATACCAACGAAACCTTTTAAAAGAAGAAACATGCACATGACTTTCAACTGTGGGAGTCAGGTGACTGTGTTAAGTTTGCTCTATAGGTCATTTCCCCCTGCTCGTACAAAAAAAGCCCTACAGGGTCATATTTTACAGGAGGACATCAGGCAACGTAGTATTAATCCATCGTAACACTGTAAGTTTGAAAACATTAATTATCGTTTACACAAGTTCAGATGTTAATCTGAAAACTGAGAAAGCTGCAAATATTAAAATCGCAATTTAGTTCAGTGGTGGCCCAGTGGAACATTTTGTCCTGGGGCTTTCTAGGATGTCAATCAGGCCATGGTTTCATTAGCAGATCATGGGTCATGTAAGGTAAATATGTACACCATCATGAATCTGTGTTTCCATGCAGATTCTGAGAATACCATCGTGACGCTGTCCGCCCTGCTGGCCAGCCTCAACAGCTGCTTCAACCCCTGGATATACATGATCTTCAGCGGCCACCTCCTCTCGGACTTTGCCGGCAGCCTGCTGTGTTGCCCCCGTCTCAGGAACAAGCTCGGCCACCAGGATTCGGACAGCAGCATCCGCAGGACCACGCTCCTGTCCCGCCTGCAGGTTCCGCGGCTTTCAGAGCCGTTCAGAGACCTCAACCCCACCACACCCACAAACTGTGCACAGGCCAGATCTGCCTCCTGACCAGTCAAGCACCATGTGTATGGGGTTAACTGATGACTGCTGGCTTTTAGCAGCAATGGAAGATATAAATCATCTGAGCACAGTCGCACCTTCAGTTTCTTTTCTTTGGCCTGGTCCAAAGTGGAAAAGGTTCATTCTTAGATGGTTGTGGGAAAGAGACTTTAATAACCCCAAAATATGTCAAGAGCATGCCTGCAAAAAGTCTGCTTCTGTTTGTTTCCACTCTTTGTTCGAATTAAGTGTCCAATGCATGAGGAAACTACTTGCTTTCATAATGTAAACATGTTCCTTGAGTTGTTACTTGTAGGTTTTGAGATAAACCCTTCTAGAAGAGGAAGCAGACCTTCTGCTCTTCCAAACTGGGAGTAAACTCTCCCAGATTTGGTTTGAATGCACCTAAATGTGATGTTGTGCACAGAAATGTGTGTGATAGTGGCCAAACTTGTTTCACATTTAATGCACTGCAGCTGTTTGACATTTCTTTGTGTTTTTGAGTCCAAACTAATTTGTTTGTTCATGGTAATGAAGGAGGGTGTCACAAGCAGCCGTGGGGTCCAAAGATACATGTTTAGTCTTTGAGCGCAGACAAAACTACAGATCAACAAACAACTACAAGCACATCCGAGTACGTACTTAATGTCAAAGAAACTGATCCTATAACCTTCTTGTGTTAAGCTGTGACATTTAGGCCACAAACATTTGAGGTTTATGAAAGGACAGCAGAAAATCAGATTATTTAATAGAAAACTATTTTTAAAAATGCCCATTCTTATCTCAACATGCAGCACAGCGGCCCACCAGCCAACAGTTCAGAAACAGCCTGTTTTTAGGAGTTTTACTAGTTTCAGTCACAAATATCAATTGTGAAAACAAAGTGATTTTGAATGAGTTTTTTCTTACTTCTCAAACACAATCTAAAATGTCCTATATCAGATCAGCTCTCCATTTAAGACTTGCACTACTTCCCGGGCAATGAAGACCCAAATAAAATAAAATGAAATCTGTTTGTGTTGGCAAAATGCAACACAGCATCCTCACAAAGTGACAGCATGTCTAGGCTGTGTCTGTACATTTGTCCCTCAGTTTACAAAAACACGTATTTGAGCTTTAAATAAGCTTTGGTTTAGCTCAACCAGAACCCAATTCAGTTTTCTAGTAACTGATTACAAATTGCTACAGAGACTTGGTGTGAAACACACAGAGCACATTTGGAAAATGTAAGGCAAACGCTTTCTCCTTTATACGACAATGTATCCCAATTTAGTAGGATACACTATTATTATGCAAATCTACATTTGCAAAAAAGGTATTCTTCTTTAAATTGTCGTAAAGTACATCAAATGGAAGTAATCCCACAAGGTATAAGTACCTAAAAGTGCAGTGTGTCAGCAAAGTCTGATTATTGCACTTTGAAAAGGGCTACAACTAATTTTGGACCTTTTTTCAAAATGTATTACTCATTAAATAGAATTGAAATAATAGTTATTAAATTATATATATATATATATATATATAATTTATTGTGGGCTACTTTCTAATTGTACTCCACTACATTTGAAAGGGAAATTTCCTTGCTCTTCATTTACTTTCCAGCTGTAGTGACTTCATAGACCCTATGAATAGGATGGATTATTAAAGACTGAAACACAAAACTGTCAAAATGTACAAAAAAGTTACATTTTACATGTTGCTTTGAATTTCAAATTTCAAAATGTCAATGTCATTAAAATTGCACTTTGCGAATGTTTCCAGACGTCACACATACCAGATTTAGCACGTTGAACTTTATTTCCGGATGTGTGTCATTTATAAAAGGTGTTTACTAAATATAATGAATACTGTCATCTATACATCGCTGTGATATACTGTACTGCAGAGAAAGATAAAGGTTTCTCCTTGGATCATCACATGATGTCTGTATGTTTTCTGCCCCACTCTGTTTGCATATACAGAAACTTGGTGGACACTACCAGGTTTTCAGGTGATACACCTGCTTCCAGCTTTCGTTGGTTAATGGAGATAAAAAAAAAAAAAACAATAGCAGCTTTCAAGAACTGGGTGAACCACGTTCAGCCTGTGCTGAGCCATACTATGCTTACTGCACTCTATGTCCCAATCCTGGTCCTCAGGGACCCCCCTGCCCTGCTCGTTTTCCAGCACCCCTACTCAACTATTGGCTTACTACTGCTGATAACCTGGATATGGTGTGTGGATCCAATAATCAGAACTTTGTCCTGCCCCATCCCGCCCTAATCTGAGATCGTATCTTCCAGCTGAATATACCTGATCCAGGTGATGCACAGTGGATAGAACAGGGATAGAAAACATAGGTTGACATTGTCATTTGGACAAACCATAGGTTTTTAGAGAATGCGCAGTTGATGGCACGTCACTTTAAATTCAGGCGTTCAGGCAGCTCATTTTGTGTATAAATAAAGCTGGTTTGGCTCCAGGATGTGTGAGTGAATGTTTGGGTGACGCATGTGAAAGCATGAGAAATGATTTAGAGACGTGTAGGTGACTTTCACAGAGATCTTGTGCCCAGCCACTGCAAAACTGCTGATGAGCATTAAGAGATTTAAGACTGTTAAACTCATCCAGAGTGAGTGCACTCTGTCCAAAAACAAGATAATGGACAATGTCTGCGTATGTGAGTGGGGGTAGTGCATCAGGGTCAGTAATTCTGTCTTGCACTGCCAAGTCTGATGGTTCTACATGATCTATTATTGTTAATTTGTCCAAAGAGCTCTGCTTGGCAAGTCTATTTAATTTATCCCTGTACTGTAGAATTCATTTTTGTTTCTCTCTCCTTTTCTCTTACAAGCTTTAAACGGCTAATATAACAACACAAGATACGTCTTTATAATTAACATTTAAGCTTTACTGTGTTGTTTATACACTGTTGCTTTAATGTTTTGGCAGAGATCCTCTCAGAGAGTGATTTGAGATCCCGAAGGCCTGTTGCTGACCAGGTACACATGAGCAAAGAGTTACTTGCTCTTTCTTAAAAAGCACTACACGTTAAACCTGATTATATTTACTAGTTGCTTGGCTTATTAAAGACGTGGTAGCTGTTGGACTCAGATGACGTTAATCTCATTATTCTATCCAAAAGGTAAATAGACTCGTGCTGTAGAAGATTATCCACGTTCTCCACTGTAACTTTAACTGTTTGCTTCTTTAAAGAATTAGTATCAAGAACAGTTGTTAGGACAGTACTGATCAAACAGCAGCATGGCAGCAGGTGGTCGGACACCTGACATCAAATGTGCAACATGTGCTTTTATAGCCAATGAGTCGGGACGTGTGTAATGTTGTTTTCCCACATAGCGATCTTACCGGACACGTATTAAAAACACCTTTTTAATGACTAACAACTGACCTACAACCGTATTACTATTTATTAATTTATACCAAAATGACCCATCACTTCTACTCCTGCACCTACACGGGATTTTTACTTTGTACTTACACTGGTAATATGTTGAGGAAAAAAGATGTTTTCCATCTGGATGCAGGATGGCAGCACCAGGCGCAGGTGGTTTATGATTACTCTCTTGTCCCCGAACAGGTAGCTGGCAGCTTCGACTGCCTGGCCTCGATTTGTCTGAAATAAAAAGAAAAAAAAAGGAAATAAAACGCTGCCAGTGGTGCAATTACAAACTAATGTGCGGGAACCGAGACTGAGGCAGAGACGTTGTCGGCTGCGTCCATCTCAATGTTATTGATGCTGTGAAGGCCGTGGTGATCATCGCACACTGCAAATGAGGATGGTGGGAGCCATTATGCCACATATTTCATCTTGTGACGTATGATTGAGTTCTTTGCAGGAAAAACTGAGGCTGGAGGCTGAATCGAACACCATTCTGAAGTTTAGAGGAGGTGAAAGGAGCTATAATTTCCTGTTTGATGCAAGTTAATTAGTTTGAAAAGTCCTCCCAGGCATAAATTCGAAGTTCCCAGTGTCCTTATTTACCCCTTCTTATTGTAGGGCCACATGAGTGTAGTTGTTTAGGCTTGTTTTTATCAAACTCATTTGCTCTATGATACTGATGTCCTCACACCCACAACCCAACAGCATCTCTGCTTCTCTGCTGCTGCTATTTGTTGGTGCAGTTGTCAAACAACATAATTGATTATGTTGTCTGATAACTGCACCAGTTTTTCCCAATTCCACGTTCACACAGGTCAACCAGTTTGGACTGTGAGCTAGATTCAGATTGGAGTGATTGTGTCTGCAAGCAGGTGGCAACAAAAAAAACAAAAAACATGGCAGACGCTGCAGTTTGTTACAGTGAACGGATCTGGAAAAAAAGCGAGAGACTGGTGCAAAGATTGTAAGTACAGAACTTGTACAGTGAATGAAGCCGAAGTAAACAACCGAAAAGCTGTGTTTGAATTTACTTTCCACTTTCCTGCAGCTGCGAGGTTGTGAAATACAGGAACAAAAAACATAACATTGTGCCTAAAAGTAATTTTGTCAGTTTATAGTTGTAATATGTTTTTGATTTGTAAAAAATGTGTGATCACTGCCGTCTAGATTCCACGTTTTTATCATTTTATTTTGTCCCATGTTAAGCTGTGTGCTATTTCAGAGGCTTTAATGTAAATATTTGGGCACTTTTAATATCCTGGAATGTTTTAGCTGAAGCTAAAGAAACAAAAATCCAGTGGTACCATCTTATCAGCTTTTTCAGTGAAATGCTAAACCTCCAGTTGTGGAGCGCTGGTGTTAAACCTTTCGTGTTTTTCAACAGAAAATTCAATATTGGGCTACGCTGTGATGTAATACAGCTCCAGCTCCTGTGGCGCTGGTTCTGATTATCTCCTGTTCTACAGAAAAACTGTCACGCAAACTCACAGTGACGTGCAAAAGCCCTCAAAACACATTTATCGGGATGTCTCTCAGATGTGAGAGTCTCGCTGACCTGACGTCAGCTCTGTGGTATGTTTGTTTCAAACAGAAAGCTAAGTCTTTGTTCCTGCAGGAATTTTAATTTTCTCAATATACAACCTTAAATGCATACCTCATGCTGCTTAATGTTAGCTATTCACACTGACTAATCTCTCCTGAAGGTTAACTGGTGGTTGTATGAGGGAAAAAAACGGCTTTAATATTTTACCGGTACTAAGTATTTAAGTGAGAAGCCTCTTTATCAGCATGTTAAGAAGTAAAATGCATATTTTTTGAGCTCATCACATACTGCAAAATCTAAAATTGCACCGTAACTCCAGTTGCCAAATCCATGTAGAATGAGATGTCCCTCTTCAATGTATCAGGGCAGAAAAATAACATACCACATGATGTAAATATGCAAGTTTGCATTTGCACACTCAGCTGTATCCATAGAGATTACAAGTACTTTCCTTTAAAGGAAATATTGAACTGTTTATGTCACAGTGGTTGCAGATTCACACACGTACATTAAACATTTGTTACATTTAGCTGTTATTGTTGGCTTGATCTCCTGGGCCTGAGGTCTGTGATAGTGAGGGTTCCTGAACACACCAGCACATGGCACATAAACAGTTAAAGTGCTCCATCTGTAAAAATGTAATTATTATACATAACTACATATGTAACAATATTTGGAGAGTGTTATATCATTTTGGTGGGGTTGAGGAAGTTTGGGATGTTTGGTTTTCTGTGCCATCTGTTTGTCGGAGGAAAAACATGTAAACAGATTTTTAAGTGTCATTTGGTGGAAGATGAAGATGACACGCTGGGAACCAGATTTTGGTTCTGATCCAGGAGGTATTTCAACAAATTTTAAGATGCTGCTGCAAGATATGTGCCTGCACTACTGCAAACATGCATTTTGTGCCATTGTGTGTCTTAGGAAATTACTGCTCCAGGGTGTCCAAAACATTTCCCAGGTAGTTTGAAGGAGGAGGGGTGTGGTAGGCAGGGTCCTAACATGAAGATGATCTCGAAGCCTAAAGTAAAATGGTTCTATCAGTACCTACTGCATAAGTGTTACAACGGTAAACACCACTAATAAACACAACTTCCTGTCAGTTTTGTCCCCTAAGAAACTAAAACGTGTTTAGCTGTGTCTTTTGTTTTGTTTTAAGACAAACACATGCAGAGATTCTCCAATAAATTATCTATTATACTTAATATTTTATCCATATGTTCCCAGCTTGTAATAGGGATTTTTCATATTCTTCAAAAAAGTAAATAAAAATTTACAACACCCCCCCAAAAATTGGTTCACAGAGTTAAGCCACATCTACCAGGACCGAACAGCACGCATTTCACCCATCTGCTCAGTCAAACCCACAGCTTCGGACCAGATGAGCAACCACACGAAGCCCGAAGAAAAGAAAGTTCTGAGTTTGTAATCAAGTTCTGATGTGGAGAAGCACGGAGGCACAGGAGAAGGGCCGCGCACATTTGTTTTATTTATTTATTTTTTGTCATTTTGAGTCTGTTGTGGCAATGTTACAAATCCTTATTTTTTGGTAGTTTTGTCTGTTTTTGGTGCTTTTGTAATCGTGTTTATCATTTTGTTTCTTCTTGTGGACATTTTATGTCTGTTTTGGGAATTTTTGTGTCCACTTATGGCCATTTTGCAGATCATTTAGATAGTTCAAGATCAAAAGTTATTTTGTGGTTGTTGTTGTTGTACATCTCATTCCGGGCATTATGCGTCTTAACAAAACTCTTTAAATCCCAAAAAATTGCCTGTGTGCCCCCTGACCTCTCGTGATCCTGTGTCTGTGCCCATTAGGCCCTTTCAGTAATCCATCCATGTGCAGAGGAGTTTCTTCAGTAAAACGGTTCATTTTACTCAGAGAAAAAAAATTAAATTACGTTTTCTGAATTCGGGACCAAGCTTTTTTATTCCCTGCATCACTTTAGTTCTTTATTAGAGGCGGAAGAGGAGCGACCATGTCATTTAGGGACAGCGGAGATGGACAGATAGACTTGATGCAAATGAAGGAAAGTAAGGACCACCTAAATCCTCAGCACAGGATGGGACCCCACCCGAGTTTGTTAATGATGAAAGACTCTCTTCAGGTTTGCCACATTCATCTGTGCTTCCTGTCTTTAACAATGCACTTCCTTTTCCTGACCTCTTTGCATTCAGCTCTTTGATAAAATGTTTCTCGGTGGACAATGTGATTGCTTCCACAGTAAAGTGTAAATTCTTCAAAGCAGACAGGAGGCTGTGAAAGAGAGGCAGGGTTAGCAGTTCAATTCCCAGTTCCTCCAGTACACACGAAATGGTCTCTAACAATACTGTATAGCTCTGTTTTACTTTATCTTTTCTATTATTATTATTATTATTATTATTATTATATTTCGTATGCATTTTCTTTCCTTGTCACTCCAGCTCCTCAGAGATTAATTTCTTCACTTTCCCTCACGTCCATATTTAAGTGTTGGTGTTGATTACAGTTTTAGTCAGTTGCCTGTCACCGTACATTTTCCTGTCCTCCATTTGGAGAGATTTTCCATTTGCTTGTCTTCTCAGTTGGGTCCTAACATAAATCTAATGATACACAAGAGTGTGACAGACCAGGGCCAGAACATCAGTAAAACTGCACCTTGGGCCTGGACTGTGAATGTTACCCACCCAGCATAGCTTCTGCAGGTTATGTTTACAGCCATTTGCACACTGTTTGTCAGAGTCCAAATAATGATCAGAAACATTAATGCAAACAATCTAGAGGGAACTGACAAGAACAGAATTCAAGAAACAGGTCCAAGTCCAAACCACAAGGAAACATGAGGGGGTGGATGGAAAGCTGACGTTGTGCAACAGTGTAAGTACAGACAATGGCAGGTGTGACTCAGGAGGTGGTCGTCCACCAGCCGTAGGGTCGGTGGTTCGATCAGCTGCTCCACTGTGTGTCTGTGTGCGTGTGTGCGCGCGTGTGTGTGAATGGATGAGAAGCATGGTAAAGCACTTTGGGTGCGGATGAGGTAGAAAATGAGTTATCTAAGTGCAGACCACAATTTAGCAAGGAGCTGGAACAAACAGGCAGGTAAACAATACTCAGGTGATGATTGGGGAGCAGGTGGGTGGGGCAGACTCAGGTGGGAGTGGAAGGTGAGCAGGGAAGATGTAATAAGAGCCTCTGATGGCAGAGTGGGAGAAATAACAGGACACAAAAAGGAAATGGAAATAACATGTCATAGAGAGGTGGGCAGCCATTTCCTGAGAGTGTTTTCCTAAGACTACTCTCATTCTTTTCTCTTCACTGTCCTGCATTAGGGTTTCAGGAGGTTCCTGTGTTTTAGGCAGTAAACACAGATGCTACTGGAACAATACACATTTCATAGTTTTGTATAAAGATGTGTATTATGAAGAAGTGCTTTGAAAACCAGATGATGGTTCTTACTTTGGCTCAAAACAGATTTAACATCCTGTGCTCCTATAACGTGCAAACATTGATTTACCACACAGTGCCTCAGCCTCAGCCTACGTAACTTCAGGCTCTAACAGATTACTTGTTTAATATGAGGCTGAAGAGAAAAGTCTCGTGCTTTTTTCTAGCTATCCCTCTTCAATGTCCTCTCTCTTCAAAGGGATACATTTACAATCATCTCTCCTTTCTGTAGGGTGGATTGTTGCTGAGAGTCTGGAGTTTCTTTCCCCCTGACCCCAAGCATATCCCAAAACCCAGCCATACTTTAATACTTCACAGCTAATTCTCTCGTTTCGTAAGAAAACAGACATATTTGTAGGTTAAAGCAAGTGAAGCTTTTGATTCCCTCGCGTTTAAAGCGGCAATGCAGCAGGCGATACAGAAGAAAATGCTAACTTCTCCGACTCGTGTGTCCTGTCCACCCGAATGCCCAGAGCAGTGCTAAAGGTTCTCTAATGAGAAGAGGGATTTCATTTGTGACTCACTGATTGATCTTAATTTCAAGCTGTTTCACGTACCATACCGCCAGAATCCTAATTTCCTACTTTCTGATTCCCTGGAACCATCAGTGAATATTTATCATTAACATTCCATCACACAGCTTTTGAGTCCGTCCCACTATAGCTGAAAGTGATGTCTGGTGATTGCATTGGCCAACTTTTATGTGCTGCTCTATTGTCAGTTCCGCAGCCCGTTGATTTACAGCATGCCATTGAAAAATAGTCGGCTTTAATCCCTTGCAGATTTAATGTGTTTCAAATTACATTGCTTGTCTCGAATTCCAATAAGCAGTGCAAGAACTGGGGAAACTCCAAACGCCACACAGCTCACAGAGTCTCCCTGTAACTTTCCAAGCACTGTTTTAGCAACAAAACCACAGACAAAACATCCATATTCAAATACAGATGTGTAATAACTGCATGGCCTCTCAGTTTTCCCATCCAGCCAGACATCACATGACATTAAACACCTTCGCAAATTTTCTTTGCTAAATTAACTGTTCGAGTGACTCATTTGACAAACACCTAGAAATTCAAATCCTTTCAAACAGTGCAGAGGACTTTCATGCAGGTTTAATCAAAGGTCAGGTCTTTCAATCCCATTTATCTGCACATTCGTTTACAGAAATTAGCATTTTTAAATTGGATTTTGCATAACATCAGCATTTCTTCCTCTTCTCCATCATCTGTAAATTATGGCTCAACATGGCCAACACATCTGCTATCACTGGATTAAACGGGAAGAGGTTAGTAGCAGTCTGTTTGTGGAGCTCCATTTGCTGTTTCAGTAATGGGCTAAGTCTGTAAAGTCCTGTTTGACTTCCACTGATTCATTAATCAGTTTGTTTCTCTTCATATTTCTCTCTGCTTCCACATTCCAAGTGGTGCACACAAACATGTCAGACTTTCCCTGGCTGGATAATTATTGGCAATCATACACTCAGGGGGGATCCAAAGCACACAGGCCCATCAGCAGCCATCGTAACTCCTCCTGCTACTTTCCTTAATTTCTTATATTGCACTACATTTCTACAGGCTTTATTTCTGCTCCTTACAGCTACACCATACGTTTACTCCACCAGCGAGTTGCACGGGCTGCTGTACATATCTACAAGCATCCCAGTTATCCTGCTGTGGCTCAGGAGATGGTACAAATTGTCCATTAGTTGCAGGGTTGGCAGCTTGTATCTGCAAACTCCCCATGTCCACATGTTGAAATGTCCTTGAGCAAGACACTTAACCCCAAGTTTCGTGCGATGGGTCTGGCGAGCACTTTGGATCTGAACATCTGTGCATGTGAATGACTAGAAAATTGGACAGGGCTTTGTCTGTTGAGGTAGTGCTACATGAGTCCAGTCCATTTACCATTTAAGTGCAGTCCATTTGTCTACATAACCCGAACACTCAATATACTACTAGCCGGAGAGAGATTACATCTAAAAAGGTCTATCATCCACTTCTACCACAAAATGGACAAAATTTGATAGTAATGTGTTCATGTAGTAGTGTCCATGATAGCTCTGTGCAAAAAGTGTGCATTTTACTTTACTTATCATTTCCTCTATTGTCTCTAGCATTAATGTTTTTAAGTTTATACAAATTGATAACTTTCTGAACATCTATTGTTTGACTTTTGAACTTCCACAGCAAAATATTAAAATTTAAACCTTATGTAAACAGGACTTCATTCCACTGAACATAAATCATTGCGAATGTAATCACTAGCATCAGTGTACGCTTGCAGCTCCACCGCACCATCAACTTATTAGCTATCGTTAGAGAGAGATATCGTTTCTCCATCGCGTGCATATGTGATCTCGATGGTACAAACTGTTTTGCACCAGAAAACCCGTTAGCTGTTCGTCATTATTATGTCCGACCTCCTGCTCGTTGTTTTTGCTCCCATCACCACATCTGCAATAAAAGTTGATAAGGACTCCCCTGCTAAGTATCATGTAAGGGGGGAAAGACCTACTATATAGTAAGCAAGGATGGCCAAAGCTCTAACCACAGTAAACTGGGTCAACAGACACAGTCAGCTTCCATCTCTTAACCACTCTGAAGCCAACCATAATCTTTAACAAAAGAAATGCAGCTCAGTAAAACATTAAATAAATATATGCCTGGTATAAATGGCTTTAACAGTTTGGAAATAACCTTTAAGAACAACTGACAGTCAAGAGAAAAGTTCAAATAAGTAAAACAATAATGAGATTTGTGTTTGATGTTTTACTTTCAGATGTTTTAAATTGTTCACCTTGTTTGGAGCTAATTCGATTGTGTTAGAGTGCCAACACTAAACTAATACATTATGATGCACATGGCAAACATGATAAGCGTGATAACACGATAAGCATATTCACACAATCGGTGTCTGCATGTCCTGAAAGCACTCCACCCCCCGTCAAAACTGCCTCTCTTTTATCAACTTTATTGCACCTTTTTCGATGCATCAGTAGAGGCATTGTACTGTAGCAAGCATTGGTGTATGTATTTTTCCATTGCTACATTGCAGAACCATATGTAATATTTCTGAAGGACCAAATGTCAGCCTCATTTTATCAGTTTGTGTAGCAGCCAGTGGAAAAACCAGCCCAGATAAGCCAATAAATAGCAGTCAGTTTATCATTTATAACAACCTATGAGCTGATCCTTATAGGACAGTAACTATAAACAGTTCTTTGGAAGGATGGCCACATAATTCAATCAAGCCAAAGTCAGCTGCATCCTGTGCGGCTGCCAAAAGGGCCATTGTGTGGCTTCATTAGGATTTCAGCTATTGTAATTAACCTCCAGGTTTATATTTAAGGTAAAAAGGGTTAAAGCATTGATAATCGTTGAAATATAGAGGAGCTGGGAATCAAACCACTAACTCTGCGAATGGTTGGACCACTCCTCCGGATCCACAGCACAGTAGCCTAATCTAGATGGTAAATAATTAGCTAAGGTAATTACAAATGATTCCAATAATTATCTAAAACTACTAGAAAGTGAATTAATAATTGGCTGAAAGTAGTTAGTTTAGAGGAACTGTGAGTATAATAACTGCATTTTATGGATTGATCCTGAAGTAATACAACACTGTAAAAGGTAAAATAACTTTAAAAATCATTAACACTTCAACTGGTTAGCAAAAAGAAAAGCTACAGTAAAATACGTGTACCCTTTCAGTTATATGGATACAATATTATATCCACTTTTACGTAAACTCATTTAACATTCTATTCAAACAAATACATTTGGGGGATAATTAGATTAAGGGTCTAGTGCATCTGAGAAGGCTAAAACACCACACAGATGTTCCCATAAAACAAATATTTGACTTTATTGAGGTAGGACCTGCACCTCCAGCTATTAAGATTTTCCTGCAACTATGCAAATAACAATAATAAGATTGAAATTTGTAAGCAAGCAGCCAAAATAAAAAAGCAGTACAATGACAGGACTTTATGGGTGAGGCACAAGCAAGGCACAAACTAATAAAAAGCTATACAGGCCTATGTGTACTGGTAAATCTGATGGGATATTTAAAAAATACAGTAAAAGAATAGAATTTTACATCAAATCCCAATGGAGACATGATTGACCCTAATGGATGAGGTAACTGTATTACAGTTTACATTGAGGCCTGCAGTTTATTACCGTTAAAGCCTCTGAGAACCACAAATCACTGCAAAACGCAGGACGACTAAATGCCGTCGAGCATTATGTGTACGAGCACGTCATCTGCTGGATAGATGTTGTAACTACAACGCTAAATACCTTGGACCTCATGGTTATCAATACATAATGCTTGTGAAAATGACACGAACAGTTGCAATTATTATGCTGATAATATACATCACTCTTAACAAATATACATTGGACGTTTCTGGTAACCTCACTGAACCTTTTTTTTTCTCTTATATTGTGAATATTAAATTCTAATTCTAATAGAAAAAAAGCCATAATTTTGCCATATTTCAAACACGTGTCAACTAATAAACAGTCATTACCTACGTGAAATAAAGAAATCTATCGCACAATAATCACCGCGTTCTGGAAAACGGCGGCTCACTTTACCGCAGCGTTTACGACACTTTCCAAACACCCGCGTGTGAATGTGAACTCTGGAGAACTTAGGAGGCGTCACCACACAACTCCAAAGTCCGCCGCTCCACCATGAACGACTCTGTGCGTTGAACGGGTACTTTGAAAAAGTTCGACACGAATCGAGTTTCTTCAGCAACAAACTTTCGCCAGGAAATGGCCACGTGACCCGGACAAACGCGTCCTCCTTCCTCCTCCTACTGGCCTTGGGTGACCAGATGAAATACCAGCTGTGTAAGTTAATGCACTGCGACGTTAATTTGTGTTTAGAAACTCACCGAGTCTGGTATTGACAACGCCACTACAACTTGTTGTGTTGTGTTGCTGCAACACCTTGTCAGACACATCCTTCATTGGTGTGTGGCGAGACAGGGCCGTCTGTAAATGCTAAGCTAACGCTGCCCGGGTTACGGATCCCAGGTGTCCGACTTTCTCGTCCTGTCACACAGAGCTATATGCTCACTGGCTCTCGTTTTTTTTTTTTTTTGGTGACGCGTCGAGTGCCGCTTTTCGGCCCCGTCTAAACCTATGTGAACCATCGCAGTCGGTGGTCTTCAGAGGAACTAGTTCTTCTGAAGATTCCGGCCTTTAGTGACTAATGCGCACACATTTCATGGAGAATTGAAAAACTAAAAAAAAAAAAAACCACTTAAAAGTTCAATTCATTTTGATCAACTAAGTCGAACAAACTGATGAAGAATCAAAAGTACAAAAAGGTAAAAAAGAATCATAATTCCCAGAAGTGATGCTGGTCAAGCTTAGACTGGCTACGGGTCTGTACAGACGTCCCTGTGAGTGATACCTTTCATCACATATATACGTATAGACATATATACATATATACTGTGATTTATTACTTGGAACTAAACTCTCAATACTAATCTTGCAAAGTTGTGATATTTTTTTAAACTAACGGAGGCTTGTAACGCTTTGCAGTAGGTAAGTTTATTTTAATGTGCGACAGCGCGTTTTGCTGGGGAGAAGCTCACTGATTTAGAGTCGAGGATATTGTCAGATTGTCAGCTGTTCTACAGTCAGCAGACTTACAATGAGTTTACTTTTTACCCTCTGATTTTAACAAAGTATGGAAGAAAAAAAAATGTTTAGTGGCAACAATACCGAGATTAAACAGTTACAAAAAAGAAAGCACAGAAAAAAGCAGGTAATCATTAGCAGATTGAGAGCGGAACACACTGACCTTAACAGTACAGGCTGCTGAGGCCAGTGATAAGAGAGATACTGAAGGCCACGTTCTAGTATCACGCAGAAAATCTGTAGAAGACAGATGATACTGCAGTTACAGAAGATTCGGTTGTAGGCATACTGAGGTATAGAGACAACACAGAAGAACTGGACTAATGATACGCACATAGGACAAACATGAGGCAGTAATGTGGCTTACAGGAGGCCAGCTGCCATAAAATAAGCAGCAAGAAAGAGAAATTAAAAGAAGTAAATTACCATTTAACAGAAACGTTAAGGAAAGAATCAGCAAATGAGTGTTAAGTATTTTTTTTAAATAATGCAAATATTAGAATCCTGATCAACACTCATTCCAGTTGTTTGCTAAATGCCATAAAACGTCAAAAACTGTTGCGGTTTTTCCCCTTTCTCCACAGATTACTAGCTATCATGTCCCTGCCTGTCACTCCAGTCCTCTCAGTTGTCCCAACTCGGGGGCTGATGGATGAGACGTTCAAGGTGTTGGTGGAGAATCTTCCGCCAGTATTTCCAGTTACAATCCACTCCCTCCACCAGTCTGAGAACCAGGGCCACTGGGAGGCCTATGCGTACTACATGAGTGACCACAGAGGGAAGGTGTCTGGTGGGTTTTCGTCCAATATTACAAGTCCTCCAGAAAACTGTGATTATTTTTACTAGAAATGATCAGATGTCAGCGTCAAACAAATTCACTAAGTTTCCTCAGAACTAAGATGCTGGTGTGAAGACAGTGTGTCTAAGTTATTCTGGGTTGATGCTCATTGTATGAGGGTATTTTTCTTGTCCTGAAAGTTTCTTGCTTCTGTAGTGTCCGATGATTTGAGTTTTGGAGGGACGTACACAGGAAAAGAACCCATGGGTTTGCTGTGGAGTATGCGCCCTGTCCCAGGCAGCCCAGAAGGCCTCAGGTAATGTAAAGTAAAATGAAAGTGAAATGAATGAATGAATGAATGTTTTAAAGATGTTCTGTTTTTATTTCCATTCATTTGATGGGTCTAAGTGCAGAGGTGGGAGGGGAGAGGGGGCATGGCATCAAAGCTAGGATGCTGTGGTTATATGGCATGTAACTATAGAGTTTCCAGGGGAACTCAGGTTAATTATGATGACATTACAGGTTATGGACATAAGGCAAGATTAAAAAAAACCTTGCTAAGTAGATGATGACAAAAATACAGTGTGTGACAAGTGATGCTCTCCAGGTGGGAAACATACTGGAATCATTCAGTGTGATTTCCACTTCCCAAACATAGCATCATCTCTCTTGCTTATAGCAGAAATCGTGGGCAGCAAGTAGGAATATCCCCTACAGGTACAAATGCACTGTGGGTTTCAGGGAGGCTTTTCACTGTTCCGTATAATCAATAAGGTGAAACAAACTGTTACGGTGCACAAAAGTTAAGGAACACCTGGTGTCCTTTACCTGCTGTCAGGTTAAGGAAGGTAAACGTCTGTACCCCCATGCTGGTCAACATCTCGGTCTACAGTGGACACGATGGCTTCAGGAAATTGGCTCCTCTGGCGTCTGTGCTCACAGAGAGATGGTACTTGGCTCCAGGAGTCCAGAGGATCGATATCAGAGAGAAAGGAGTGATAGGGACCCTGTTTATACCTCCAGGTACACCTGCATCACTTGAAAACACATGATCTCTTTATCTAACTTCTGATCTTCAGAGTCATTTCTGTTCAGTGTAACTAAATTCAGTTTATACTGTACATACTTAAATATAATTTGTACTACTGCCGGTGCCCAGTTTACTGCATGCCAAAGGCAAACATTGTACTTGGTACTGCAGGGCATTTAAGTTTTTTCATCCGATAATTTTTTATAATTGTGTAGTTTATATAATACAGGCTTTGATCAACATTAAACCTGTGATTTCCACATTTTTTCTGCTTTTTATTTCTTCAGAAATAAATGGTCATGACCAAAAAAAAAAAAAAAGCGAGAGAACCAAACTAGTTAATAGTTGTTAGTAATTAAAGCTGGTATTTGATGAATTCTGATTTTTTTTTTTACACTGTGGTTTCCTTTGATCCTCCACCCCTTTCCTTCTTTGGTATGGTTTTGTCACTATTAATAATTAAAATAAAATCAGTCCTCCCTAAATCAGGTCCAGGACCCTTCCCTGGACTGCTGGATTTATGGGGAGGTGGTGGAGGGCTGTTTGAGTATCGTGCGGCTTTGCTAGCCTCTCGTGGTTATGTAGCTCTGGCGCTGCAGTATTTAACCAATGGGGAGCTGCAGTTCGTAGCTCTAGAGCTGCTGGACTACTTTGAGGTTTGGGTTTTTATTAATTGCTTTTATTATCTTACGTTTATATTAATATGAAATCTGTCAGTTCACACTAAAAATGTCCACTTACTCTGCTTTTCCTTTTGACTCCTCACAGACGGCATTTAATATAATCAAGCACCATCCTCAAGTGATGCCAGACAGAGTGGGAATTTTTGGTCTTTCCCTTGGTTCAATAATGACCATTTATTTGGCAGCAGAGAGCACTGTTATCAAAGTAAGTGTCAGAGGCAAAACACATCTGATTCTGTTGGCAATAATGCAAACTGAGCTTGACGCAATCTAATGTAAAGATTTGATTAACTTTTACACATTGTGATTAAAATCAGTAAATGTCTGGGGATTTTGGTGTTTGAAGCACCGGTTAATTCGCTCACGATAGCAGGTCTTTTATGGTTTAAAAATGATTTTTGTTACGAAATTGGCATATTCTGTCATTAATGATCAACGTAATCATTAACTACTGTATGCTGGTGTGTTTTCTGCTCTAACATCCCAGCATCATCTCCATGATCCCAGGACACTTTTCCACAAATGAAGTAGAATTACTTACTATTATGGTTCACATTATTATTGATTAGGGTAATAATCGGTTCTCATGGACACGCAGCTCCTCATGAACAGGTGGTGTTCCTCAGTCTACAAAGAACAATTGAAAGAAAATTATTGCAGTTACACGTAAGACGGTTTGTTGAATCTGACTTTAACACAACTTACAAAGTATGTGACCACTATAGACAAACTTCGAAATTGGTTTGATGAGGAAAGTTCTGGAAGATATGTGCCTAAGGCAAATATTTTATAAGTGTTCACATCTATAAATATTCTTTAAAAATAATCTTGTCTGCCAGGGTTCTATGCTGGCACAAGTCCTGTTTATACCTTCTGACATTTTTAGTAGTAACATTTTCTTCTGTGTCATTGTGTGGTGTTTCAGCCTCGCTGTTGTGTTTGTGTTAGTGGCACTCATGCGTTCCCACATGGGAAGATTCTCAGCGAAATCTATCAAGAGTTTGGCGACAAGGTATTGACTTCTCAGTAACATGTACACATTACATGAAGCTTACAGTTTGCTACAACGTAATGGCCGATATTTCTACAAGGTTCGCCTGGATAAGAACAACTATCAAATATGGCGAGGTATTGGTCTAGCAATACTCAGTGACCCTACAAAAAAAGTGGATGTGAGTACTTGCTGCACTAACTGATTTGCTCTTTCATTAGGTTTGATTTAAACATTTAAAATCAAATCTGTGCCATCAACCTTTTTACTGGGAGGTTTATCAAATTTACGGCTAATTATTTAATTTAAGTGGGGGTTGAATAATTTTGAGCGCAATTGCAGATGGTTTTATGCATTTTAGCTGCATGTCCAGACTGACGTATCTCAACTCAACACTTAGATGAGACGTTCAAAGACACTTGAAGGATGAAAAGCACAAAAAACAAACATTCGTTCTTTGTTTTAGGTGATGAAAATAAACTGTCCAATGTTGTTGGTCAATGGCCACGATGATCAGAACTGGTCTTCAACAGAGTCTGCTGAGGATGTGAGTACATATACATCTGACGATGAAGCTGTTTGTATTCATATGTTTAAAACGTTTGTGAAACAAGAGACAATGTTGGCATTACACATAATGTTTAATAAAAGAAATAAATGGATTAGTTACTAGTTACTAGTCATTCAGTAAATTTCACAATCAATTTGTCTAACGATTGGCATATAAAATATGGGTTTTACTACTATTATTAACTTAGAAGCACACAAGTCTCAGCTCATGTGACTGCTTATATATTCATGTGAATATATGATATTTTCCTAAAAACCTGGAAATATTAGGTACGAGGATTTAGACATGAGTTATTGCACTCTATTTGGGGAGGGTTGAGTTAGGAAGAGCATCCGGCACAAAAACTGTGCCAAATCAACATGCAAACAATGATGTGCTGTGGCGACTCTGAACTCACGGGATAAGCCGAAAGGACCAAAAAAAATTACAGTTCAGTTATTGTGGTTTTCATTTTACCTTTGACCCTCAGATCAACCATATGATGCGTGCAGAAGGTAAGGAGCACCTACTGACCAGACTGGAGTACCCTGATACCGGACATCTGATCGAGCCTCCATTCTCACCTCATTTCCGAGCTACTAAATTTATAATGAACACCAGAAAAGAGAAAAGTGAGTTTTACCTGGATGCACACGCAGACAGACTTTGTTCTTTTATTTTATGTCATCTTTTAACAATATTGGAGGAATTAGTAACAAGACTAGTCAAGTCAATATTTTACTAAAATAACACATTCCACCAAGGTTCTACCAACTTTCTAGTAAACATTAATACCACTGAAAAAAATCTAGACAACGAAATCGACATCTTTGGTCAGGAATCCTCAGTACTTTTCCACCTTGATTGGCCACCAACTATAAGCCCTACACGTGCAGATTTGTTAATATGTCCGATGTATGAATAAAAGCCTCATGAGGACTTAATTTACGAGCAAGGACCAGGTTACAGAGGGAGCTGCCACTTTTGGGTATGGCAGACCACCCAAATGGGGAGAGAGAAAAGAGGCAGAGGAATAAAGTGGTGGGAGATATGGACCGGAGAGGAGTGTTGGGTGGGGTTATGAAGGAACAAGAGCATACAGGTAAATGGGGGAAGGGGGGAGATATAGATTAGTAACAGGAAAAGGTGTGTGCAATGAGACTTTTGAGGCGTGGTGTGCTCCTGAACTTCAGATGACTAATCTCCATTTAAGACCTGTTTCTGTAGTAGTGCATGTTGCCTTAGAAACAGTGCAAATGAAAATTTGGCAGCTTAAACTGCCAGCGTTTATAATTATCGTTTTTGTTTGAGAGCTTGAAAAGTCGAATAGGAGTAAAATAGGGAAAATTCCCAACAAATTGCATGAAAATTTTTAGAGAACTTGGCAGTTTAAATTCTCACTATGGTGTCATATTTTGTAACCTTAGATATCTGCAAAAATATTACAACTGTGTTGTTTTTCCTCCACATTCCTGACTGACATTTTCTCAAATAAAATGTGTATTGCAGCGATATTGCTGTGGGGAGGACAAACCAAACCCCACGCAGATGCACAGGAACATTCCTGGAGGAATATTTTGACTTTTCTGCAGCAGCATCTGTACGGCAGTCCCAATTCAAAGTTGTGAATAACAGCATGAGCACAGAATCTGATTCATAATTTCATTGATTTGGTAACATTTAACCATTTAAGAAAAGTTCTGCTTGTGTTTAGACAGAGAATCAGAAGTTTGAACCCTGTTAAAAATAATTTATAAAACCACTGTTTCATTCCTTAAAGGGTAATGGATCTTAAAAACTATAGTTAAGAAAATAGGTTCATTTTATTGACAATTACCAAATTCCAGCACTTCTAGACAACTGAAACAGGACGTTGACTGCTAGCCAACATCACCATTTGAGAAAGTAATGTTAGTATTGATATGCTGCATTGTTTGGTCACTAAGCATCACAGTTTTGTATCACTCAGAATTTACAATACAAATATAAAGTATTGTAAATATTACTCAAAGAACAAATTGCTGTATTTGAAATGTAATGGAAATCTTTTATGAACTCATGTTTTAGCTGCTTCAGTTTAGACACTTTTCATTTCTACATGGATAAACTTATAAACTGCAGTCAGTACAAAACAAATCAGAAAGCCTTACAGCTTGGAGAACAAAATCTCTCAGATTGTGGTTAAGGCACATCTCCCTTAAACAGTCCTTATTCCTTCAGTAAGGGCAGAATGTAAAAACAGTATACAGTATAAGCATGTGCTTGTGTGACATCATTTGTGCACCATAAGCTTCAGGATATGCTCCACCTGTCGTAAAGTCGGCTTGCTGATCGGATAGCAAGGTAGAAGTTTCTCTTGAGCCCCTGATGGCTTAACAAAGTACCTGAAGGGAGGAAACAGCTGGTGAGCCCCTCAGCCTACATAGCCAACTGAGAGCATTAACACTAGTATGAGACTTTGAAGGATGCTAGCATTCGTACTCTTGCAGCACAGAGCATTACAGAATTGTCACAGGTGGGAAAAAATAAATAAATAAAAAACACATTTTAGCATCTCACAGATTATTAAAGTAAAACGAATGCATGTGATGACAATTTGAAATGTCACTCTGAATCATTTTATAAATGAGAGATCATGATATTTAATAAATGTGCAAAAGTTTCAAAAACACATTAAAGTGAAGGTGAAGTGAATACTTTGTTTTCAAATGACATTATGGATTTTTTGAGGTCACTAGATAAATATATTTTAAAGAAAGCAGTGGCAGTTGCTGATCTATGCCTGGAAAATCACTGTTTGCGTGAGAACTTTAGCATTTGCAGTGCATGATTTTCTGATCGTCAGAGTGTCACCACCGTTCTGAATGTTGACCAGAACAAACCTGAACTCCTCTCTGAAGTGTGAGCGAAGGTACTGAGCCAGCTGGCTGTTGTACTGCAGACAGTCCAGCAGGAGGCAACAGCGCTGGTACAGCAGAACTGACTGAAGGGGTCTCAGAATGGACTCCTGCAGCTCAGACAGAACCAGCACTACCTGCTGGGCCTGGTACCCAATGAAAGACAACTGCAGAAAGAACACGTTCCAGTTAGAGTGTGGATGTCAATACAATCTCTACAGCAGTGCTTTTTTTTGGTTCTGTTTTTTTAACCAGATGTGGATGAGGCTGCAGAACTTGAAGGATCCAGCCAACAGACAGGAAATTCTCAGCAGAGGAACAGCGACTGGTCTGAAACACACACACACACACACGATCTCTACTGCGTTGATTTTAGCAAGCTGCATTTTTGACCTTAGATTATGATATATGTGCAATAGGTTAGTTATGATTTTCCATTTTCATTTAGAGAATTGTATTTTTTTTTTATTAAATACCCTTTTAAAACAGTTTGGAAATTATTATATATTCTTTTATATGGAATACTTTTATATGGACTTTAACTCACACAACTGTAATAACATCCATTTGACTTTTTGCTAAAAGATGAAAATCCCATGTAAACATTGCCAAAATACACATTTTTCTAACTTAAGGATAAAAAAAGCCTTTTGTTTTAGTTTTGTCTACTTAGAGATATTTGATAAACATGGGCCTAGAACTCACCTCATGGCCTAGAACCAGGAGCTCAAAGAGCAAAGAGCAGGCATCATCCAGATACTCAGACAGTAAGGCCTGAAGCTGAGAGAGACACAGACTGAGAACTAGAACAAATATGTAGATAAATAAATGATGTTTAAATCAGTGGAGAGCAGCTCACATTAGAGTCCGTTGGAGTTCCTTGTGTGTGCGTTTTTATTTTCGGATCACAAATCAAGGCCATCAACATTCTGGAGGCCAGGGCGCCTCTGCAGAAAGGAAGACAAACTGAAGAATATGTAACAAGATATTACATAGACACCCTCCACTTTATAGGGCTTTTGTGGATAATTATCTCAAGCTACCTGATGGGCAAATTAAACATTCTACAATATGATAGAATGAAATAAAGCCAAGTATGTTTGTTGAAGGCAGATTGTCTGGGTAGAAGATGTGAGGCTTGGATTTGACAGTACATTCTGTGGATTCTTAGGCTGTCTCGGGAGGTTAGCCAAATGAGAACAGATGGAATATTTACTTTTTGGCAGAAAGGAGGTCGATCCTGGCTGCTTCAATCTCTGTTTCTCTGAACATGACAGAGAGTGTCTGGATGATCAGGATGCTCAATCTGAAGACAAACAGCAGTGGTGTTGGTGTCAGATCCTTAATGACTACAATTTAAAGCCTGTATTATTGGCCCTAATAGGCTTGACATGAATATTAGTTATAACGCATTAAACACAAAATAAGCAACCTATTAATTGTAAATGTAAAACTGTTTATCTACATGCATGGACAGATAATGACAGATCCCTGGAAACAGACATGCCATCAGCCTCCCAGCGCTCTCACAGAGGATATGCAGACTTTGTGGTGTCTGCATCTTTTATAGTAACTTTTGTGTTGCCATTTTGTGGCCATATTTTGCTCCTGTTTGTAGTTTTGCATATTTTGAAAGCTGGTTCCCAAGAAACATCGTTAATTTGCTCCAACTGGTTCACAGTAATCTAGGGTCGGGGACAGCTAAACAATGAGCAGGAAGTTCGTATTGGAAGTATCTCAACAAACTGCATCGCTGTCTGGTATCAAAGCTGCATTGCTCTGACCACAGGTCCCTACAAAGGACACTAAATGCTGCTGGAAAATCATTGGCACCTGTCTCCCATCACTACAGGACACATTTCTGATACGGTGTGCCCACTCTTGCCATCTGGGAAAAAACAAAAAAAGCTTACAGTAGTTGATCTGCTGTGTAGACTCCACTGGGGCTCTGACAGTTGTGAAGAGAGTCCTCCAGAGTCTGAACCAGGAAAATACACACCTCACTAGACTGCAACACAGAGGCATATTCACAAATGCTTGTCACACAACAATAACCATATGAAGTGATGCTAAAGTCTGCAGCCAACAATACCCCTTTCTTAAATTAAGTTACTTAGATTGTGACAGTAAAAGTATAAAAGTGTAAACCACCCACCCTCCAGAAGACTCTCCGTAGTGTGATGTTGTGTTGAGCAGCAGTTCTCAACTCTTGCAGCAGCAGGTACAAAGTCTCCACACTGATCTCATCCTGCAGCAGCTCAGAGCTCAGCTGACTGAAAAGGTGACCTGTTCTCTCCCAGCTACACACACACACACACACCATGTTACATCTGGCAGTAACACTTCTCTGTAACCCAACAATCTGGTCATGCTGTGTGTAATGCAGCCAAGCAAAACAATACCTCTTTCATCAATAAAATACTTGCACATTAAACAGCATTTCAATCGTATAACAAAGTTAGGAAAAACTTGAGCCATAATTGTGGCACATGCAAATATTTACTCACTACCTTGTGCCTGTAGAGTTATTTACCTGATGGCAGGACTTCCAATACTCCTCGGTCTGTAGAGTGGGTCTAATAGCAGAGTGGACCTCTACACACACACACAGACAGGTTTGTTCACTTTAAAAAAGACATTACATCGACTTTAAATTTATTGGAGACTTTTAGATGCACCTTCCTATGCACTTAAATATAAAAATAAAAAAAAATGTCCTATCTGTTCTTTCTTACAATTGCATCTCACAAACAGAACATAAATTCACGGTTCCCATTTGCTTCTAGCTTATGTTTTTGTGTCCTATGTATGTATTTATTCTTCAGGTTTGTCTCCATCATCACTCACAATCATGAAACTGTTCCATGAACTCTGAAGATGAAGGTAAAGTCTGGAGGTCTGTGATACAGCATAAAGATGCAGCTCAGCCTCCCCTTCCTCTTCATTGTTCACAATGTCTCTCCGCAGCAGATGAGACAAAACAGAACTGATCCTCCCTGGTACCTGGAACATCGCATCAACACCTTTATGTAACTTTGCATCAGGAAATGATTTCAACATCTGCAAACAATTTTCAGGAGGTATAATGCCATCTCTGAGAGGAATTATGTCTACATGGTTGATTTTACCTTAACCACATTAATATGTTTAATTATTAACATGTTTACATTTTAAACATTAATCAACTAATCATTTTTGTCAGCCAATATATCCATTCTTACCTGACCACTCCCTGTGGTCCTCAGATTTTGTTCTGAAACTGATGGAGGTAATGTGGGTGAGCTGGTAGAGGAGTAGAGCGAAGGTGCTGTGGAGGGAGGCTGGGTGGGAGGGTGTGGGACCCTCACAAGGCCCAGAGTCTCGGGATTTGGGCAGGAGACAGAGCGTGTGGGCTTTAACAAATTGACCTCTTTCCTGTGTTCACTGTAGTTCCTGATAAATGGGAGGGGGGTGGGAGACGACAGATAAGATAATGAAAGGAACTTTTCATTTGGTCATATTCTTCTGTTTCCCCATGTCATCCCAAGTGTCCAATCTTTACAAAGTCAGATGACAATTTCCCATTTCAATGGCTTCAGAGTTTCCATGTCTAAATTAGGACCGACTATTTTTAGTGTATGAACTGAACCCATTCAGCTGCCAAACAAACCAGGACAGGGGTGCACAATGCATAACATCTCTCTACTGGATATCATTTACAGGCACCAGAAAGGGAGGGGGAATGCTGTTTGACTGTAGACTGGATTTACCATCAGCATTTAACAACATAAAGCCTTACTGTTTTACAGGAAAGTGTCCTTTCATTTTCATTTATCTGCTGGTTTGGCTCTAAGCACCAAGCAGAAGAATTCAATAAACAGGATTTGAACCCAGTTAAGCAGCCTGTCTGGCCTTCATAAAAAGCAGCTACTACATAAAGTACAGCCCATCCTGTCTTACAGCTCCCACCCACTGCATCTAGAATTCCATGTGTTGCCTTCTGGCCACACGTAACAGATTAAAACACTCTTTCCTACCCTCTGCTATCACAACAGTATTTACAGGGGATACATTATCTATGCTGCAATGACAGTTTCTCTATGTACTTTATGGACGTTGTCTTGTATTGTCTGTCTTGGTGCTTCTCCACTGCACATTTTAATCTACATAAATAATTGTCCTTCGTGAATAATAAATGTATTCTCTAGTCTTTTCTGAGACCATCAAACCTACTTTCTAATTGTCTGTAGCTATTCTTATATTGTTTCCATTACTTTATAATGCCTGCCAAGGCCTCTCAAAGAAACTCATCTCTCTAGAATAAATAAATCATAAGCTACTCGAGCCATGAGAAATTGAGACAGCTTTCACTTGGAACACATATTTATAGTTGTTTCCTGATTAAAAATGAAATTCATTTTGGCATTTATGTCTGAACCATCGTCTAAAAATCATTACCATGGTCACCATCATGTGTATGTATGCAGGCATCTACACTTCTAAGCTCCTAAACTTTTAACTCTCCACCACTCTTCCTTCTGTCCGCAGACAACTGTAAATGTTTTACAGCTCTCTGAGTTTGTTTGTCTCCTTGACTCCCGGTACCTACTATTGTTCTGCAACTTAAATCCAGTTTTGGGCTTGTCCTTGTATTATGAGGTTAACCTCTTGAGTGTTTGCCACCAGAGGAGCTGCTTGTCTCTGTCGGATTGTGTCTCGAGGGTTTTTTTCTGTCTCTTTGGGATTATTTTGGATCTCTTTGAGACAGTCCTGGTCTTAACTGAGCTCTGACATTCTTGTTGGAAAGCCACAGAACCTCATTTGCTCATTAAGTAAGGTCTGTTTTTGCTATTTAACTGCTGCGCATATAAACCAAGTACAGCTGCTGTCCTACACAAAGAACCAAGATATAAACTCCCAAAGAAGATACAATTTTATGTCTACTTCTAACAATGCAAGGTTTTTAGTATCCCTTTAAGACAGTTAAAAAGAGAAACCACAGACAGTCTCAGTTTCCACCCAGCAATATCAACTGACACAGCAGAGACCCGTTTTACGTAATGCTTACCTTTGTGTAGGATATCCTGTAGGGGGAGATAAGGACATAGGACGGTTAAATTACAAGTGTAGATATCAGGAGAAAGACAAAGACACAAGCTCTAGGGTCAGATCAAATTTTCCATCATGATTGAAATAAGCACCACGACCGCACCACAGGAAAAAGTCTCCTGACTTTACTGTAACAAATTGCTGTAATTTATACAGTACAGTTTTACAATAACTTCTTGTTCTGTCATTTTACAAGTAACACGGCAAAGACAGCATCACAAAAGACAAGTTACACTTGTAACTTGTAACAAACACCTACACTGTTTGTAAATGACTCCATACCTTTGCATCATTTTAACGTAATACTACCTAGTTTAGACGTTTAGGCCTGCAATTTCCAGAAGGTAACTACATGTGTACGTTTGTAATATTGTCCTAATTGAGTGCAGTCTTTGATGGTTATAATGTTAATTAGCGCTTTTGTGTAATTACTGTTATTAGCTACTGTCTAAAGCTAAAACTAGCTCGGTGTGATACAGTCTGAGCGTTTAGTTGACAGAAATGCCTGAGGAGGAGCAGCTGACAGTTCTGTTAGTGTTGGGCTCCATGGACCGGCAAGTACAAACCAACTCCATGTGTTATTTTTTTTTAGCTTTGAGCAGATGAAGCAGCCATTAGCTCCCAGGTTATGACTCAGGCCTGTATGTTGAAAATTATTATTATTATTTCAGTTGCATTTAAACCGTTTAGTGTCACACTGTCCCTGCTTTAGTTGACATGACAGTGACTCTAAAGCTGCTGACCTGTGTCCACACTGCATGTATTAAAACAGTGATGCTTTATATCTCAGAGGCAAGAGAGGAGATGGGAAAAAGTTCAAGTCAAATTTACTCATTAAAAAGGAACAAATTCAACCCTAAAATTGAACCAGCTATAAAATATGTGACAGATATATTAAAATGAAGATAAACAGTAAAACTCTGCTCATTACGGGAGTCAAAGTCTTTTTACTGCGACTTTCTTGAGTGGAAAAAAAAAGTTATTAGCAGTTATTCAGCCAAATGCTATTTATCCCATTGCACTACTACTTTCTTGTATTGTGATGGCATGGCAGAATCTTTGCAAGTAGTTCTGCAGAAACACAGGCCAATCTGAGCTATTAGGCGTATTTATGTAATTTTAAGATATTTCATTGGAACCAATGCAACCAAGAAGACAAAAACAACAGTCAATCTTTGTGTCTCTTCAGGCAAGTGTACTTTAATGGCTTTGAGCATAAGTCACATACTGTACAAAAGATGAGGATTCTTTCATCTCAGATTAAAGCTATGTAAAACTGTTGACTTTTAATAAAAGTTGTTTTTTTTTGGCAAGATTTTGGATTACTTTTGCACTACACTATTGTTTTGTGAATTATTCAGAGCTCTTTACTGGCAACTTACTGTAGGACATGTGCTCTTGTCTTTTTGGTAATGTTTGCTCTGTTTGGTAAAAACTATACAGGAACTTCTGTTTAAAATAGATCTATTAAAACAAATACTAACCTTCAAATGTGCGTGTTATCGACGGGCAGTAGCTATTTTTTTGAAAGGATGTCGATGAAGAAGGAAGTGCCTCCTTTTTGCCTCTACTTAACCAATCTTGTACCTTCCCAGCAGTGTTTTCAGTGACATAGATGATTCGTATGTGCTGGCAGCATTCCCTGGCTTTCCCACTGAGGAAATCTGGGAGGTCATGGACCTAAAGAGATGAAACAGAGGAAAACTGGTTTAATATGTATCTCTGATTGTGATTAGGTTAAGTAGACACGGGTTAGGATGTTTCTTTATCCACATAAGGAGTAAGATATCCAGACTTTCAAGTACAAGCAGAGGTAATTAAATTAAATACAATTGTAAATATATGAGCAGGAATAATATGTGACTGGACTAATATTTCAACAGCAAGAGGGGAATGAAATGTTCACTGTGCTTCTTATTAATATAATTAGTTAGGATAGAATTTTAAAAATCAGGAAAGAGGTAACAAACATTGTGCCTGAGCTTATTTAGAGTCAAGTTTTGTACTCCTGGACATAAGCGTGTCTAACATGCTGAAATGAAATCCATATTAGTCATTCACATAATGATTATTTCTGATAGTTATTCTAAATAAATGTCCAAAATCTATACAAAAACCACACCAGAGAAATGCTTTAGAAGTTGCCTGAGGATCACATTTGTTTTTGTTTAGTATGGGGACACTATGTGATACACACTGATATAAAAAAATAAATAAATCACTGACCAGGGCAGGCAAAGTTAAATTACCCACCCCAGATACAGAAAAAAAAAACTTTAAAAAGAAAAAAACTTTACTGTGTTTTTTGTTTACCCAATAGGGTTTGCAGCTCTGTCATTAAGGCAATAGAAGCTCTAATCTGTTCACATGCAGACAGGAGTAACACTGAAAAAGTATTTTTGACCTCTGATATAAGAAGATGAGAGAGAATTAGAGGCTTTTACAGCACGACAAACACACACAAAGCTCCTCTTCTGGATACTGTGTTATGTAGTGTGACATTGAGACTGAACTTATTTTAAGCTGTTAACTGTCTAAATCAGATCACTACAGTTAAATATAGCCTATTAGCTAATATCTTCATTAGACAGGAAAGACCTTTTTTTTTTTGCAAGCACCAGTCAGGTAAGCAAGGCTACCAGCCTCTGTAGGTGTTAACATGTTAACCCGACCCAAAGAAGGTCAAGTTAAAGAAAGGATAATTATCAAAGAGTCAATAAATAAATAAATAAAAATTACAAAAAACCAAACATAAATTTCTTGTGATACCAAATTTATCAATTGATCCTTTTAGATTATTAGAAAGGTTTTTATTGTTAAATTATTATAGTAATTCAAATTACCACGTAAATTTGGAATTCAGGATGTTTTATATATAAGATGAATATGGGCTGCCATTTAGATGAAGCAGAAACTTAAGGTAGGTTTTATGTGAACTTGCTGTTATTCTGAGGTTTACTTAAATTGTTAATTGCTTTCCTTGGGCTTTGAACTGCTAGTGTGACAAAATAATTGCTGTCCTGGGAAACTGTCATTTCACTCTGCTGCATGACATTCTACATCGAAACAGGCTAGCAGATCTATTTAAGTAAATCAATACAGAAACGTACCATCTGATCTTCTGGTTGACTTAAAAGTCCACTGCTTTGCACCCTGACCTGATCAGCTTTATTTTAGCCTAGTCTAATGCACTTCAAAACACCAAGCTCTGCCCGGATACCAATTACTACTCTGGGTAACATCTAGAAAACAGTTAATACTTGCCACCATAACCAGCTAATATGGCAAATCTAAGGCCAGGTCCTATTCTAGCATTGAAAACCTGTACCTCAGATAGCATAAACAGTGGTAGGAATGGTTACCATGGAAACCATTTTTACTTACAAAACATTCAGTTCAAATGATGTGTTTTTTATATTAGTATGACCTGTAGAAAAGGTGTGAACAGACGTTAATAAGTCAGAGTAACCGATCTGTAGTCTAAAGAGTTTAACAGGGATCAAACAGCAGGAGCCTGTTAGTTAATGAGCAGAGACTGTGACGAACAGGTAAGTTAATTAGCCTTGATCATGCTTGGACCTGAAACTAAAGGTGATTTTGATAATTAATCAGCTGATTACTTTCAGGATTAAGGATACACTAAACCAATTCACTTTACAAAAACACCCCGTCACAATTTCCTGGTTTTTATAAAACAGCACTCTGTAACCTAAAAAAAAAAAAAAAAATTGGAGCAAAATGAAATTACCTGGGTAGCCTTTCATAAACCTTTCATAACCGAATATGTGTAATTTTTTAACCAAAATGAAAAAAATTCCCTACTTGCATTTTCTGGTTTGCAGGGTTGGTTTTTGTAGAACAAGCTCTTTGTTTTGAGCTTGAAAAGCCCATAGACCCTGAATTCAAAGTTCATTAACAAAGAACTGCTCTGTCTGTGGAAACCCAGTCATGACTCTAGATAATCTGATCGAGAGTTTTGTTTCTACCACCAAAGTACAAGAACAAAAACTACAATTCTGAGTCCTCAGCCAGTTGGATCAGATTTGAAGAGCGGATCTGAACCTATATGTAGGGTCAATTTAGACCTTTAGTTAATTATTTATTAATATATTTACTCCATATTGTGTGTCGTATGATCAGTGGAAATAATGGGACTTAAACTTTTACGGATTTCTGCTGCAGTTTTTGTGATTCTTAAATAAATACATTAAAAAGGTTAACTGCTGACTTGATGAGAAAGAATCAGTTTAATTTACTTACGTCACCTTTTTTTCCCACGGTTCGTTTCAATGACTAAACGATTAATTAAAATACGATTTTAAAAAAAATGCGAGCTATTCAGTTTACGACATTAACTTACAAAACTCGGAATATCCTCAAATGGAAGAAGCTGGAAGAAAGCTTTTTAGTGGATTGGGATTTCAAATGATCACTTGACTGTTTCTTAATGCAGTGGAATTAGCTTAAGTTTTTACCACTAATTTATTTTAGTTAATTAGCTTTAGCTGCAGAAATGACCAAGTGTTACGTTAACTGTAACGGTTATTGTGAACTTTGAACCCACCAGTTCGATGTCCCGCACGCGCCTGAAGCTCACGGCCACGGTAAGCGTGCGCGGCGCGAACTCGGTGACGTACAGGCCCTCATCGGTCAGCACCACGTGCATGTACACCTTGTTGATGGTCTCGGACACCACCACGCACGGATCGCAGGCGCGGATGCGCTCGTACAACGTGCGGTCCGTGTTCCGCCTCAAGAAGGAGTCCAGCTTAATGTTTCGGGGGTGCGAGAGAGTCCTGGAGTCTGTACGAGCCATGACGGTACCAGCGGAGCTGTCAGCACCAAGTTGAGAATGTCAAACTCCGCGAGGGGCAGAAACAAGCGGACGGTTTTCCTGACTCTCCATCCGTTGAGTTTGTCTCACGGCGATTGTTTAAAATAAATGACAGAACAGGTGCTTCTCGCGTCCACTTGTCACACACTGAGCAGGTGAGCTGCCCTCGTCGCTCACTGCACGCTGTTTCTGATTGGTTGGCAATAAAGGGGGGGCGATGCTGATTGGCTAATCAATCCCTATTTACTAATATATTCATGATTAGAACATCCACGGACAAGTTACTGAACGCGCTGTTCTGCGGACACAGGAGTACAGTTTCTGACTTTCTTCGTTTGAATGCCAGTCAAAAGCCAAAAACGGCATCAACCAAAATGTCCGAAAAGAAACACAATAATCTTAAACAGATAACAAAAACAGACGAAACGCCTACAACTGACATGACACATTTGGAGGTTCTTCTGTCTGGGGGTCTGGTAAAAGAGGGATGTGGGGCTTTTACCTGTCTGTGTTCAGGGACAAATTTTTTAATAATCCGTCTATGAGTCTATAATTATTGTGCAGCTGGTTACATAAGCCATGTGAAACTATATGGTATTTTCGTTTTTAATGAACAAATTTAGTTGCACTTTTAAAATCCTACCACTAGATGGCAGTGCATTGTAGATTACTTCAATCTCTCGTAACGTCAGTGTCTAACACTTGTTGTCATTGTAACTTATTTTTATTGTGCATCTTATTAAATATACAGTGGTGAGACTTTGTTTTTTTGCTAATGTATCATTAAATGAAATAATCACAGTGTTTCTTTGTTTGAAAAAAATGTGGAAAATGTCAGAGTGTGTCCTTCACCCACTTTCTCCTCCTTCTCGGCCTTCTCTCCATCATCACACACACACATACAGAGAGAGAGAGAGAGAGAGAGAGAGAGTAGGTGGCTGGAACTTAGAAGGGGAGCTTTGTAAAAGGGTGAAAAGATAAATGCCTTACACACAAACACACCATGAAGGGACACACTCAGTCCTTTATGCCAAAGTCCGAGACACCAACGAGGCACAAACTATGGTTCCAGCTAATCAGGCTCTGTGGATTGAAGCTGTTATGTTATTACATTTTCTTTCCTCTGGATGAAAATGCTACAGAAATAGTATGGGCAAATTATGAGGCAATGGCATCCTGGGCACACACCCATTCTTCCTCTCTGAGTGAAAGACATCCAGTCTGACAGAGACATAAACATGTTATTTTGCTCTTTTTTACTTAGTCATCGCTGAGTTTGTTTTGGGCACTATGTTGTATGCTTTTGTGGTCAGTTTGTTTGCCTTTGGGGTCAGTTTTGTTTCTGTTTTCTGTCACTTTGTGGTCCCTATGTGTCATTTTGTCATTTTGTGATCTGCTTTTTGTGGGCCATTTTTTCTCCTTGTAGTTGGTCACTTTAATTTTGTGTCTTTTTTGTTTTTTCTTGGTTTTGTATCATTTTGTACTAATTTCTGTCCTAACTTTGTTCTCATTTTGTGAATGACCACAAAAAAGCCATTTTTTGTGCAAATGTGTGTCTTTGCAGTCCCTTCATGTGTCTTTATGGGTGTGTTGTGTCATTGTGTGTCCCTTTACAATTGTTTTCCATTTCTTTGTAGCCGTTTTATGTCTTGTTTTGGTCTTTTTGTGTGTCTTTGTAGTCATATATAGCTATGAAATGAAATTTAGATTTAATGTGATTATGTTTCAAGATATGAACACTTACTATACAAATATATTTGCAAATGTCCAAATTTAATTTAAAGAGGTCAAAAGAAACTAAATGTATGGTGATATGGGCAGAAAATGTTGTTCTGAAACTGTTTTATGGGTAAAGCTGTCAGTGGCTGAAGTTATATCGCCTCATTTCTGTGGTTCTGGTCAGCTGGTTTGCACTGTACCCCTCCATCATCATCATTATCCTCATTGTGTGCGCAGCTGCAAACAAGAGTTGTTGACTGACCTGTCACACTGCTCTCTTTGTCCTGCAGCAGAAGAAGAATGCAGTCACATTTTTCTCACACACACGAACACACACACACACACACACACACACACAGTGTTTTCAGTTGGTGCTGACCCATTTGGAGAAAATGAGGATCATAGTTTACAATATAAAGATGTGCTTATATCTGTGAATTTGCCCACCTGTGCAATACATGATGAGTTTGTACAGTGCTTGTGTAATGTGTTGGTGTGAACTGATGCGTTGGTTTGATTAAGACTTTGTCAGTATTTAACTGTAAAGTAACATTTCATACACCAAACAAACACTTTTTACAGCAAAATACTGTCTGTTACTTAAGTAATTGTTGGTTGCAGCCTTCCAGTACATAAGTGACACATTACTATACAACAAACCTGTCAGAGCCTTTGTTTTTTTCGTGAAGATGGGGCTTTTGAGCCTCCAGGGCAATTATCCACCTTACATTTGTTCAATCCCAAATGTGCGAGACACTGCCATTTATCAAACATCGAAAACATATAACATGCAACTTATTTTATCAAATATTATCTATTGAACAAATCCCCACTAAATAATTACATGTACACTATATTGCCAAAAGTATTTGATCACCTGCCTTTAGACCCATATGAACTTTAGTGACACCCCATTAAGGCCTGGCTCGCAGTCTTCGCTCTAATTCATCCCAAAGGTGTTCTATCAGGTTGAGGTCAGGACTCTGTGCTCTCTTCCACACCAAACTCACTCATCCATGTCTTTATGGACCTTGCTTTGTGCACCTGGATTCATTTATTTGGATGGGTGAGTGAATACTTTTGGCAATATAGTGTATTTATTGGAAAAAACATTGGCTGCTTTCTTTCTGTTGGAATTCAATATCAGTAGGGCTGCGCAAGCTCATTTAGAAAGTTGACAGGAATCAGAGTGTGTCTTATCATACTTATGCTGATAATAAGCCATTCTTAGCTCAGTGAGCAAGTTACTAAATCATACTTTTGATATCAATAAGTGGCCTGTCTAAAAGTGTCCTACTCTCAATGTAAATAAGACAGAAATAGTTGCAGATCCTCAAAAACATATTCACATTTATATGTCTATGGAGTACAGTGAGAAATGCAAGAAACTCATTCTTGATGCTGGTCCCACTTTTAAGAAACACATCAGCAACCCAATTAACAACAACAACAACTTTCACTTTTCACTTTTTCACTTAAAAAAACGACTCCTCGTGTTAGCTGGTAGTCATGTCTAACTGTACACAGAATTAAATGCAGGCCTTCAGATGAAGCTCTAATTATGTTATTCTTTAACATTATCAATGTGCACTTTGGTTTCAACAAAGGAATCAAAGAGAAGAAAGGACACAAGAGACAGACACAGAAAGACAGTAATGTCTCTATTTCCGTCCTTTTCTGTGGGTGTTAATCATCTGTTTCTTCTCAGCAGAAGCCGAGCCCGGGGGGAACAGACCCAACAGATCCAAACAGAAAGAAGGGAAGCAACAGGTCCGCAGCACGATCATTTAAGACACCACTAAGAAACTACTTCTGCCTTCAGTAATCACTACGCAATAGTTATGTCATCTCTAAGCGGCTGGGAGCTCTGCGTCAAGTATGCCATCTTCATCTTTAATTTCATCTTCTGGGTAGGTGTCAACATTTTATTTGTGTTGTTTTATTGTGCAAACATGTAGAGACTAACGCGTCACTGTAGTTGCTCCAACTTATCTTGAACACAGCCTAAGATGTCTGCAAATATTTTCTTCTTTGGATGATTTCCTGTTGCAGCGCTGCGCTGTTTAGGTTAAAAGTAGCTACTTTTATTAAGGATACCAGTTATAAATAATGTGGGACACATTTGTGTGAGTAAATCTATGCTGAATTGTAGTTCAGCCTTGTTCTGTTTGAATTAGTGCAAAACTACATTTGTTGTTTAATGCATCTGAGCATTTACAGAAATCGTACATTATAACATTTCTACAGGGAGTTTGGAGCCTTTCGGGACTTTTTGCTTTAGCAGCATTCTCAGACCCATAGTAACAAACATAGTAACCATAGTTACTCCTCGTTTTAAACGATGTGCAATCCTCGTTGTTTAAAAACGCGTTGAATTTGTTTTTCTTTTCATTTTCGACTTGAAATTCAATTCATGCCTGGTGACAACGGCATTGTAAATGTTCTGACATTGGCGTTTCTCTCCTAGTATAAATTATCCTGTTACGTGGTAGAGAAAGTTTCTAAATGAGCTTGTAAGGGAAGTTTTAATCACAGCACTTGGCAAAAGTGACGTCATTTTTTCTTGGGAAGAATGACGTCGGTGGGATCGGGATCTCATATGGATATCATTGTTATATCAGGAAGAACTGACCATGGATGTGTGCAGTCTAACGACTTAATTTTAACTTCCCAAATTTTACATGTCTGCAAATATTTCTGAGTGCATTTCTGTAATGTAGAATAACGACGACCACTCAGGAATCACCAACTCGGGACAAGCTTGGTCTGGGGTGTTCACTATGTTATCCCGCCTCCAAGGTGGGGAGGTGCTGGATTTGTACCGGGAACCTGACAAGCAGTCGGCCGTAACTCGTGGTTATCGTAAGCAAATTAGTAAATACGCAGTAACACTCAAACCGAGATGACTAAAAGTGAAACAATGACATAATAATCATTCTTTGTGCACAGACCTAACCAGACAAAGCAGGCAGACTGACAAGTGCGAGTTAAGCAGCTTCTTCTTCTTCTTCTTGTCTTATCCCTTTTGGCTTATCTCATAAGTTCAAGGCCAAAAGAAGATTACAGTGTTTCAGAGCAAAATCAGACAGAAAGGCCATTTATGCAGGAGTCAAAATCCAGGTTATTAGTGTGTGTGTGTGTGAGAGAGAAGACTAGAGAACAAAAGAGAAAAAACTGACAAAATAAAAATTATGTGAAACCAAAGTACACTAATGCAAAACTGACATTAGGTGGCAGCTGTGCAATTTAGTTTGTGCAAAAGTGTGATGTTCACATTGTCTTTAATAAAAGCGTCATCCATTTGTGTGATATAGGATTAGTACAATTTTATTTGTAGTCTTTATCTCATCTACAAACGTTGTCAGACCCTTAGATCAGTACTGCTGCATGTAGAGTAGAAGGGATGGGTCTCCCCTTGGATACAGTATTAGTGAACATTCAGGGGTCACCAACTGTAGCTTGTTACGCAAATTTTGCATTTTTTTTTATTCAAAATTGAATCTACGCAGAGTAAAGTGGGCACAAAGTCAGAAATTACCTTTTGGAGGTAAACAAATAAAAATAAACACTGCAGGTCTTGTGTATGGTGTTCCGATCGTTTTTTGATGTAAAGTGACAGTTAGTGGTTGTGTGAGCATGGATCCTATCAAGTCCCCTTTTATGATTTTACAATCAACTGACAGCAAAAAACATCACTAGTCAACAATAACACTTCTTGGAAGATATAATACACGTGATATACAGCATATTCGGTCAAACTGTCTTCATTCTAAAAGTACTGAGTACAATTTGGTCCAGTTTGGGTCAATTCGACACCTTTGTACACCGGTGTGTGGTCATATTGACCTCTTTCATATAAATAGTTCTTCATGAAAGCAAAAAGAGTCTGTAGCATATTGATACATGTGCATGTTTTACTGGTGCAAGCAATACTGTGCTCCAGAATTGTTTTCTTCAATGGGGGTTGTTTTCCTTGCTCTGACGGGCAGTTGAGTCTACTGCATATTGTTGTAGAATTCATTTAGTTATCTGTTGCTCTATGTGTTTATCTCGAGGTCACAGTAGCTGGTGGAATGTGGAGTCGGGAGGGCATTTTAGTAAGAGGTGGTTCTAATGTTCTGCTTAAAAATGAACGGTTACTCAGAGGCTCTGTGCTAAAGGGAATTCAAAGCAAAGACTAACTAAGTGAGGAAGCAAATTAAGGAATTGAGAAAGATGATTTCACAGTATGGGTCATGGGCCACAGGGAAAAGTTGAGAAGCAAATCATTAAAAGTCTGCGCACTGCTAGTGTGAATCCGCTAGTTCATCAGAAGATCACCAGAAAAGAATCATCCAATATGTGTGAGAGAAATGAGGTACTGCGTACTTATTGCAGTGTGATACTCTGTATATAAAAAAAACATCCCTCTGGAATTCCAGAGGCCGTTCCTCTTCTGCTCTTGGCCGCGCCGACTCCCTCCCTCACCCCTGCTGACTTCCTCCTGAAAGCAGGTGAGGGGTGTGACTCACACAATAGTGTCTCTCGGCTTGGTTTCGTCCTGGCCACCAACAGATCCACTCGACGTCTACCTCTGGCAAACCTCGAACCTAGAACCATGGGAGGTCAACAGTGCATCAAATACGCGGTGTTTGTGTTCAACTTTATCTTCTGGGTATGTAGACTCACCTTTCCTGCGTGCTTTTGCTGCTCGTGCGTGACGGTTGTTGTTCGCCTGCGTAAGGCTTCAGGTCTGGAAACGCTTTTGCAGAGAAGCGCAGCGAGTGACGGAAATGGACTTTTAATCCTTCGCAAGTTTTTTTTGTGAGCAGAGAAGGAATCGCTGAAACGACCGAAGAGTGTTTCTCAAGAAAGCTCCGAGGTGTTTTGAAAAAGGTTATCAGCTTTACGCGCCCTCCTTTTTTGTTTTTTTTTTAAAAAGCGGCAGTTCAAAAAAACGTACCTGCTAGGTACATTTTACCTGCTGTTCCCACCGCGTCATGAGGCGACTGCATCCAGTTTGTAGTAGTGTCGGGAGATGCTTTTATTCCGTTTATCTGGAGTTTCCAAATAAACTGTGAGGAAATCATTGGCTGGGAAAAAGTTTGCAACACATTAGCTGAACTGTACTGAATCTGTTTTTAAAACTGAGAGCCCCCGGGAAGACACCATCGCCAGACGAGTGGAGCCACGTGTGTTTCCACATCTGAGCTTTAAACTTCAACGTTTTCAGCTTTGTCTCAAATTTAGTTCAAAGACAATTTAAAGCAACTATATTTACACAAGTGCTGTGCTGAGGGATACTTTAAGTGTCACTCAGTACTTAATGCACCTACAGACTGTAATTAGTGGATCCCTGCCAGAAAAACGTACGGTGTAACTGCATGCATAATTACTGAGTGGTCTGAGGCTACTGTGTGGGTGTGTGTTTGGGTGTGTGTTTACTGCCTTCGAAAACAAAACTTTTTTTCCTTTGGAAAGCCAGGACATTTTGACCGGTCCTCACTTCTTCAAAGGGATCTTACAGGTGGAAAACCAATTTTTGCGGTTAGAATTGGGTTTCGGTCAGGAGCCTGGAATATTCATCAGGTCAGTGAGTATCATCCCAAAAGAAGGTGCGCAAGCTTCTGTGTAAAACGTGAGTCATCTCTGCAGGGAATGTGATGGATGTGTGGGTGTGTGTGTGTGTGCGCGCGCGCGCAGACAGATAATTCTGGGCTCGACCATATCTTTTAGTGTCAATAATTCCTCCCCATGACTACAGGTTGTCATATATTTGATGTTTAGGCATTTACATATGTGCGAGCCGGCAGAGGTTCTGAACAAGAGTTTTCCCTTGTTGCTTGGAAATGCTTGAGCAACTAATTAGATGTGAGTCAGACATCGAAGGGGTCAGAAACGTGAACCAACGTGGGGTGGATGGACGACATACACTAGCAATAAGGGAGCTTTTTCAGAGATGTGAAACGTCTGGCCAGTTGTCGTCCCTCCAATCATGACTATATATAGTCATACTTTTCTTTAGGCCTCACTGGTGAAACAAATTCCCCTTGTGTTAAAAAAAAAAACAAACAAAAAAAAACCTCCCTTTAGACCCCTGTTTAAACTGAACTAAAAAAAAGACCCACATTAAAGTCTGGTGCAGGCAGAGGTAATGACTAAAGTTTGGGTGTGCCTGGGCTCAAACCGACTGTAACACACTCCTGGAGCTGCATGAGATGTGGTATTTCTCATGTTAATGCTAAAAAAAATAAGAACTGGAAAGTGTCTAAATTGCAGGTTTGTATTTATTTGTAGGAGGGAACAATACTTTGAGCGTACACACAGACGGATTGGTTATTACTGTGATTACCTGTTAACTCTGCTTAATTAGTGTTTTGACAACTCTGGGTCTGCGGTTCCTATGTCTAATTCTGAGATGAACACCTGAGACAGCAGCACAGCCAAAGAACCAGTTCACATCCCCACAAAAAAAACATCAGGTTATGTTAGACAGCTGTTGCTACAGATTCTCTACTGTAAGCAAAGATCCTGGCTCTCAGATTTTTAAGACTTCCTGTTTCCACAATCACGACCTTCAAGATGAGAAACCCAATGATCTTCAGTATTACGCAGAATTAGGAAACTCATGCCGAGGCCTGTAAACGCTATCAAACCTCCCAGAAGCTCACCCTTTATTTCCAGCAGAGTGCATTTGTGCCCAACATCACTGTAAGTTGTACCTCCTGGGAGAAGTGGAAGGGGAAAAAATGTCGTCCTGCAGTTCTAACTTCTGACCTGATAGCATGCACCTGGCTCACTGACTGCATACCTTCACTAACAAGTAATAATCTGAGCAGTGAACCCAACGGCATGTGTTTGATTTTCTGAAAATTGAGAGATATCTGGAATACGTCAGCATCAGCACAGAGAAACATTTCCATTTCCAGCCACGAATGGTCATCCGTCCAATGTTTTTACAGTTGGGTGTGAGGGTTTTTAGTCAAGTTTACGTTGGAGGTTTCGCCCCATAACATCGTCTGGCGGAATTGCCAGTGCCCATATCTAAACAGTAATCCTTTTGGGCTGCTCAAGTTGGTCACCAGAGACTTTAAATAGTCAGACTGTGCGGATTTCATGCAGCTTTATGCCAACAGTCTGTGTGTTGTAACTTGTTTTTAGAGCAGGGAGTGAAACGAGCAGCTGAAAAATGAAGCAGCACTGTGACCTTCATTTCAGGGCATAACATGCTGGAAAACTGCATTTGCTTTGCTGCTGCTGTGTTTGCATGTGTGCTTGTATTTGCAATCTAGGTGTAATCTAGGCAAAAAAAAAAATCTAATTTCCTCACAGTGAGTCTTGTCTTAAGTCCCTGATGTGATGCCTGGTTCTGATGCTTTTTACACTCAACCATCCCTTCAGATCAGAATGTTATGAGGCACTTTTATGAAGCTCTTCGAAAATCAATCAATTCACATGTTATACATATGTCCCATGTCAAGAAACCCACATTTCAGACACTGATTATTTTTCTTCCCATCTCTGCTTTACTCATACTGTAGTTTGGTGTGAGCACAAAGAAATAAAGGCTTTAGACGTTCATTTAGCATTTCCACTTCTTACCCTGTTGTGATCTAATGATTCTTCACATTTCACCCACTCGAAGATGAAGTTCTGATGTCCCTACAATCACAGGGAAGTGGATACATCATAGTTTCATCTGGCTTTATGTTTAGTATTTCATTTAACTTTTACGGGTTCTGCCCATTTCACGTGAACCTACACCAAGACTAAATCCACACAAGCAAAGCGCAAACAAGCAAACTCCACACAGAAAACAGATCGCTTGGATTTGAACTGGCGAACTTCTAGCTGTGAGGCGGAGGCACTTATCACTCCACCATGGTGCTGCCCAAAACCACTTAATAATACAAGTCATTGTGACTTTCAAAAGTGGGATGGAAACTTTTGTTAGATTGTTGTGGTGAAGTTGGTTTCCTGACTGTCTTACAATTCATGGTCTGCTTGCCGGCGAGGACACACTAGGCTATTATACCCCTGTTTTGCTTGGATGCGTTGTCACATATCCTGCTCCATAACAACACCCTTTGTGTGCCGTAGGAGTCCCAGCATGACCTTTCTTATGGGCTCTTGTGCTGATTGCCAACGTTACGCGCGTTTTATCAAGTGCAGATGTTAAGCAGGTTTGTTTTGATTGATGCTGGTAGACAACACGTGAACTTGTTAACATCCTCATTGGTATGGACTGTTTTTTGAATGTGGCTCCGATACCTGAGGTTGGGTTGAATGTTCTGGCCAGTGACTCAGTACACCGTCACTTGCGGGATCCTTCACGTCATCCCCTTTCCCCGCACTATGGAGGTTGTGATCGGGTTCAACCTCATAATTCATAACTCATAATTATGCAAAACTCCTCTGAAGCAAGTGGGGAGCAAGTTGAAAATTGGTGACATCGATGGTTAACGGCCCAGCATGCATGTCCACTTTTCTCTGTACAGTGAAGTATTTGGAGAAACTCATGAAGCAAATATGCACCAGTGTAAATATATTTTTTTCCTTTTTGGTCTTGTAGTTGGCGGGTACCGGAGTGTTGGCCGTGGGACTCTGGCTGCGTTTTGACTCCAGGACAGCTGGACTGTTGCAAGGAGAGGAGTCCCCCTCAGTCTTTGTCACTGGTAAGTCATAAATCTAACATCTTGTCTTTACGGTGACTCACTGACAAATAGTAAAACTACCTTCTGCTGACTCACAGAAGGTGTGGTTTTTACTTATGCAGTGTTGGAAAAAGTTTCCTGCCAAATTTCATTCATTTATATGGTAAATTAGAGTTCCCTACTAGAAACTAGAATCCCCTTAGACATCTGGTCCACAGACTGTGGCAGTGCATGGAGTTCACTTTTAGGTTATGTTAAGTGGATGATCCATTGTCTCAGATTTTCACTGGTGTGAGGGGAAAGCAACTTTCGCCTGGGGGATCATAAACGTTTAATCTAAATGGATGGTTCAGAGGCATAATCAGCACAGTTTAAAGTTAAGTGCATTTCTAAAATAGGCACTGTTGTTTTGTGGATCTTATTTCTGGGGAGATCATTCTTTAACAAGTGTGGAACAACAGTAGTGAAAGAGTTGTCTGATCTTTTTTACTTAAATAGAAGTCGAAGTCTCTCCACTCCAGTAGAAGTGAAACATCTGGATTGATGTTAGTGTCACCGAATTGATGTCCCAGTATGAAGTTTATTTGAAATCGTGCTGCTACTGTTTCTCTTCGGACACATGCCAAAGTCCCCCTGGGTGCTCTAAACTGGAATTACTCAGGGTTAAACCACACAGACACACCAGGGACTCATATGAAACTACAGTAGTCCTTCTAATTGGTCCAGTGCTTGTTTGTACTGTACCTAGCAGCTTGATTTGTAACAGTCATGATTCAAAAGTACTTGTGTTTTGTACACATTATAATCTAAGGAACTTTAAAACTAATCACCCCTTGGATTGTTAAAAAGTATAATCTGCTTCCACCGCTGTAGGTCAAAGTATTGAGCCATTGTAGAAAGAGGGACGGATGCAAGATAAAGCGTATTTAAATCAAAGTCAGTATAAATAGTGCAGTACACTGATTCACTACAACCGTAACCACAGTCTTAACATTGTCACGGAGGACAAGGGTCAGCATGCTCACTCAGCAGTCTGCAGTTGCACAGCCTCAAACACAGCAAAAACCCAAAACTCCACAAGAATTTCTATAAGTAGCACAAATCTTTCACCCAAGTAGAATTACTAAGCAGATCATCCACATTTTACCCAAAGTATAAAAAGGAAAAGCACTTCACCAAGAGCAAGAGTGTATTTTAAACCACACTGATAATAGTATTTATGGCAAAACCTAAATAAGGTCACTGATGGTAAAGCTGGAGCTGGAACACTAGGTCGTGAGAAGTCGTTAACCCATAAAAATACACAAGCACTTGTTACTAGGGGAGCAGCAGCACAGTTGAACACAAACACTTGACTTTGAAGTCTGTATCATGTTGGATGCAACCAATTGTATGGTAAATTTAGGCAGTGGTCCAGCAAAAACAAGCTGAGCAGAGGGAACCATATGGTATTGGAACCATACAGAGGCCATCTGAGGCCAAAGCACGGGGGCTGTTTTTTGAATGTGGCTCCGATACCTGAGGTTGGGTTGAATGTTCTGGCCAGTGACTCAGTACACCGTCACTCGCAGGATCCTTCATGTCATCCCCTTTCCCAGCATCTTCGAGCCTGGCTGAGCACAACGCCTAACTTTCCTTTTTCGTTGGTGGACAGGGAATTTGTGTTCATGACTTCACTATTCTCATTGGAACCATTACTAAATAGGAATCCCATCTTCTGTTACTGTGTGCCTCTTCCATCTAACTGGGAGGGGGCCTCAGATATGACAGGACATGGTATCTTGGTAAAGAAGTAAACATGTCCATGGAAAGTCTCTGCGGTTGCGTCACTGAATATACTGATGACATGGTTTAAGCTTAAGATTAATTACGTACTGGTTAAAGTTACAGGAAGGTTAAGTTAAAGTCCACACAAGATAAGAAATGCAAACATGTGGATCCTACGCTTTAATAAAATACTTTGGCCCTGCAGTATACTTTCGTTTTGTTTGTTTTTTTGTTTTTGTATCAAAAAATGCTAGATCATAGTTGAGGTTTCTATTTTTGAACTTGCTGGTTTTGCCGCTTGCTGATGTTGAGTCATAGAAAAGGAAAGGAAAGGTCGGTTTGTTCCGACCAGAGAATTGCAGCAAAATAAATTAGGAAAATGCTGCTAAGAACCTTTTTTTTGTAGGCAAACAATAAGTCATTTCCTCAGCTGGGTTTCCCATGGTTCTGTTTTGTAAAATTTTATTGACTTTACTGTTTGAAGGGGTGTGCTGAGCAAGTTGCGACAGGAGTATCAGCGTAGGCAGAGGGAAGACATGGGCAGAGCAGGGACGACTGATTAAATCAAGTCTTGTTGGAGCTAGTCGAGGTAGCACATCATATCTCTAAAGTTTTGTGTGTGTGTTGCCAATGTTACTTTAAACTTGGATACTGACCAACAGCTTTTGTATTAAGGAATCAATGCTTGCTCGTAATATTGTCCTCTCAGACAAACACCTCTTTATATTGTTGTAGGTGTGTACATCCTGGTCGCGGCGGGGGCTCTGATGATGCTCGTTGGATTCTTGGGCTGTTGCGGGGCAATTAAAGAGTCACCGTGCATGCTGGGACTGGTAAGATATTCTTGGCTTGTGCCAAATGGAGGACTCGAATAAATAAAACCTGCTAACAAAACAGCTCAAGTTTGTTTCAGTTTTCACTTCAGCCGATCGATCTAGACACTAGTCCAGGTTGAATTTGATGAGCAGGAAAAGACCTTAATGTCACAGACTCAACAGATTCTACAGTATCGGCTTAGCAACAAACAGAGCTAAGAGTGAACATTTTAATTATTGACTGAACCTAAAGTTGATGATTGGCAATGATGTGCTCACGGCTTGTTTCCACTGCTGCCAGGTGGGCAAACATAGGTTTTTGCAGGTTTCATTGTGTTCCTATGTATACAAACTCATACAAAAGTTAAAATCTGAAATCCACTCTCTGATTAGAGATGTTTAACTGTGTAAAAACATACACGGACCAAAATTTGGTAGTATAATCTCCCCTTTTAAAAAAAAATGCATTCATCTTGAAGTTTAAAATCAGATTTTGTACAGTGCCACCAACATGCTAAAGAATCTTTGTTTTTTGTTTTTTAAGTTCTTCGTGTTCTTGCTCGTCATCTTTGCGATGGAAGTGGCTGCTGGCGTCTGGGGTTTCTCCAACAAGGAAAAGGTACAACTGCACAATGATGCTGTCGTTGCTGCCAGTAGTCGAAGCAGAGCTTGTGTTAAATGCTTTCCTTTGTCTCCCAGGTGGTGGAGGATTTGACCGAATTCTATAAACAGACTTACACAAACTACAAAGACACAAAACAGGAAGCACTAAAGGAGACCCTGCGGCTCATCCACTTTGGAGTGAGAACACACCTGAGCACTTATTGTTTCAGTCACTTCTGTTTCTCCTTTTTTAAATTGTATTCTTTCTTTCTTTTTTTTTTTTTTATTTCTTCTTTGTTCAAGCTTGTAGCATCATCCACTCACATGATGTGTTATCAGTGTATTCTGGTGCTTGGACACAACAAACACAACTTATTTCTTTTACAAAGGTTTTAGTGTGTGAGTGTTTCTGTATATGATTCTTAGTAATATTCTTAGTAATATTGTTTTGCCTTTGCTCTGAGGTGTTCGTCCTGTCTAGCATTCTCTTTTTGGCTATGCATCGGATTTCCACTAAATGTGTTTATTCTGGTCTTATCTCATGCTTTCATGCTGGGTCTGGAATGTATTACACAGTCGGGTTTTTTTGTTTGTTTTTTTGCACTTGCTTGTGTGTGTGTGTGTGTGTGTGTTTGTGTGTGTTCAATAATTAACGAATGATGCACGAATAAATTGTATGATTGATGCCTGGTACTTTTCCTCTTGGCAGTTGGAGTGCTGTGGTCCGGCAGGATCAGTTATTGAATATGCCAAAGACACCTGCCCCAAGCAAGGTGGACAGATGGTCAACAAGGTAATAGTATAGTTGATTATTTAGAATTGACTCTTGACCACGTTACGTTTCTTTATACAGAATCCTTGTTCATCTTGCAGTCGTACTTTGTTCTTTCAGTTTACTCAGAAGTGTAAATCTTGAAAGGATGATGACTAACAGTAGTACTAAGCAGCAGAAAACTCACGTGTCATTCCTGTTCTGGCAGAGCTGTCCGACTGCCATTGACGAAATGTTCAACAACAAGCTACACATCATCGGCGGCATTGGCATTGGTATAGGAGTCATCACGGTGAGTCAAAGGACCAAAATGTAGTGGAGTAGGCATATCAACTGGTATTTGAAAATAAAAACAAACTAACTTCCCCACAGACATGAGCAGCGCCATTCTTATTATTGCTCAACAGTTTCTTCTAACTTGCATGTTAAAGTAGAACCGCTGACGGAAAAAACTGTCTTCTCATTACACCTTTTTGAAGTGATGCCAATAGATATTTTTATTTCTGGCTTGTAATTTAACAGCACTTTGGTATAAAACATTTGAACTCTACTTGGACACACGATTCCAAGGTTTTCAGTTTGGACACAAGAAAGAGCAGGTATTTAGGAATTGAAATGTTGCCTAGTGTTTATCTGTAAAACATTGTGGCTTTGTCTCCACAGATCTTTGGGATGATCTTCAGCATGATTCTGTGCTGTGCCATCAAGAAGTCCAGGGACTATGTCTGAACAACCACAAAACCTGCATCTGTAACTAACCTGGAACCTTACTTCTACACCTGCTGCTTTAAAGTTTATAAGTTTAATACCTCTTTTGTTATGCGCTGGATCCATAAAGGACGGTCACTTCGACCAGTGATAGTATGGCGTCTGTGTAGTTAATCACCTCCCTCCACTCTGCGGTGAAGTTTGAACCTGTGCTAAATTAAATAAATAGATGATACGTCTGGTACGCCTTAAAAAGGAAAGCAGTTTTCATCCAAACAAAATCGAAGGACAGCCTCGGGATTATTAGCTCAGTTGGTGAAAACTGAAGTTTGACTGTGGTGAGTTTTCTAACAGCCTGTTTTTCTTCTTTTTCTGCCAAGTGAATTTTTACTATAATTTTTGTGTTTTAGTTTAAAGGTTAGAAGCTTTGATTTTTATAAAACCAGACTTATTTTTTTGCACTTATTGATGAAAGCAAATTAATTGTATGTTTCCCATGCTGAAGAAATTAACAAATAAACATTGATTTATGTTAAATGGAGCCTATGTAAAACCTATGTCATTTCTTCACGGGTATTCCATTTTATACACCTCTTATCCAGCTTGATGCAAAGCTGTGGAAACTCCAGATGGATCATCATTCAAATTAGTACAGATGTTCCTCAATCTGTGTCTCACGTTTTACCTTGTGCTAATTTGTGAGGTTGATAGCTTTTAGCTTTGTGAAACACAAAACTGTTGTATAACCTGGTACAAATACTTCATTTTCACCAGCGGGTAGTTCTGCAGGGTCTATGCTGCTTTTCTTCTGGGCAAACCTCAGCAATGTTGGCATCTTGCCTGGACCTAGCAATAGTGGTGTAGTGGGAGGCTGAGTCTGTATATTGACGTCTAAACAAAAGTTTAGTCAGCACAGAGCTTGTACTGTGCGGAAACGGTCCAAAAAAAATAAAAATAGAGCCAATGGCATCTCAGAATGTATTTATCTTGTTTTTATGGAAGCTTACATGGCTTAAGCCTAACTGCAGAGATATTTAAAGCCTGTAGAATGACTGATGTAAAATAGCCATTCATTTACCACAAATAGTCACATGCTATCATGGTATCGCCCAACCCTAATCGTAAAACATGAAAGTATTTTAATTGTAAACTACTTTTACCAATTATGGAACTACACAATGAACGCAACAGCAGAATCCCAAAATATGTTTATTTGTAAATTTACAAAATGCATTAAAAAAAAAAATTCCCTCACTTGGTGTTAAAAGTCTCCAGAGAGACAAAGCTTCTGTAGTTTTTTTTTTTTTTTTTAAACCATTTGTTTAGAACCACAGCCTGTAGGAATTTCACATTTTATTGTGAGATTTATAAAGGAAACCAAAAGATGAGCAGTTCAAAACAATACTGCCAGTTAACATTAAAATACTGAAAACTATCACTTAAGCACGGAGAAAAAAAACTGCAAAGGTTTTAGATTGGCAACTTTTAAAAAATGGGTGATTTCATGATCCTTCTAAAACGGTTTCAAATATCTCTCCTGTCACTTCACTTGCAATGACAAACATTACCAGAAAGAAATCGGATTGAAAGGAATAGTTTGACATTTTGGGAAAGTGACCCATTTGCTTGATTGCAGAGACTGATGGCAGCTGAAATGGACAAAGCAGCCTAGCTCTAGATGAAGCTAACAAAATCCATGTACCAGCACATCTAAAGCCCAAAAGCAGCACCATAAAGTGCGTTGAAAGATTTTGATTCCTTCAGACAGAGCCAGGATGCAGTTTCCCCCTACTTCCTGTCTTATTGCTAAGCTAACTGATATGCATATTCACAGTTTATATTAAATAGTCAGCCATGAAATTGGTATCAAGCTGAAGAATGCCGAACTATTCCTTTAAAAGCAATCATTCTGGCTGGGGTGGGGTGTGTGTACTTGTTGTGTATGACAACCAAGTTGAGTAATAATTTCGGAGGGAGGTAATGTTGGGCCAGACATTTGCAGGATTATGCAAGTGGGAAAGTTGGATACGGGATTGTGTTAGTTGTCCCAGGCAAAGTCATATGGCTGGAAGTCATCTCTCATCTGTTTGCAGGACTCTTCTTCCTCTTCTTTGCTCTGTTTACACTCCTTCCAGTCAGCTCGAGTTGGGATGTTCAGCAGTGCCTCGCTGGCCAGAACCTCTCTGTTCATAAGGCAGCACACAGCCAAAAAACACATGTTTCCGATGATTGAACATGTGATTCCAAATATCAGCAACATTTCCTATCTTTCAAATCAGATGTCATTAAATCACAGTTGGAGCAGAGGACTGAATCCATTAATTATGCACTTAAAAAAAAAAAAAAGAATTACATCATAGATTGTTTTTGGGAGTATGCACACAGTTCTTTTTGTGTAGACTGAAGGTTAGTGTTTTGGTTTTTTTACATCTAAATCCTCATGTTTGTGCTTAAATACAAACCTTCCAAACTGCAGAGGAAAGCTTTTCTGGATGCGATAATACAGTTTCTCTCCCGAGTCCAACTCTACATAGAAGTAGGGTGTCCCTGGAGGAGCAATCTGAAAACACAGAGCTACAGCTTTTAGATTTCAAACCGCAAGATGAACAGTCCTCTACAGCTTGTAGTGTTTTTATCCAGCGGTATTTACTCGTGTACTGTACCTGTTTGAGATCTGTGTGTTCAGGAATCTCCATCAGCTCAAACTGTTGTTCTTGAGCCTGGACCATGAACGCCTCCTTGATGTCCTCCGTGGTGCAGCGGTCCATTGGCACGGGGACAACCTAAACAGCAACAATGGAAAGACTGGCTAGAACCGTACTAGAACTTATTTTCCAACACAGTAACTAAAGTTGATGTGTGTGCAGCTAAAACATGTGATGTCACAAGAGTTGTCCACAGTGCATTGTGTAGCCTGTGTTCCTTTAACATCTGTAACGGAGTGAAAGCTTAAGCTGTATAAAGAATGTTAATTTAGCTTTAAGTTATTTGAAACAACAGCGTGTGATGGTGATGAGCCAAAAGGTGCAAAATGAGTAAATGTTCTACACGTTTAATAATATTTATTTAGAATGTTTAACCGTCATTTTTTTGCATCTTCAGTGGAACAACAACAGCCCGACAGCGTGAAGGCTGACTGTGCATTTCTACCTGTAGCTGCAGGTGCTGGCTTCTGTAATTCCTCTCGAACAGCACGCAGCGCTCTCCTTTGCTCTTGTAAAAGCTCTTTAGTGCTGCCTTGTAATTTTCCATCTCCTGTACCACCTCGGAGCTCAACTCCACCACAGACTGGTAATGACCGATGGGGAGGATCAGCACATGGTGAGGAGTCAGTCCACCTTTAGCCAGAGCCAGGTAACACTGCAAATATTTATATGTCAGTGTTGGTAGCAATGAGATTAATTGTCCAATAGCAACTCCTGGGAGAAATGTGCTGATAATTCTATAAAAGTATAAACTCACATGTGTTCCTATGCTGATGACGAGGTGTTTTTCCACCTGAGGACTGGCCAGACAGAACCAGCAGGGACCAGACGGCTGAGCTACATGAAATAAAAAGGGAAGAAAAACAAACCAATAAAATGTAAATTCTTTATCACGTTTACATTTGGTCAGTCTGGATGCTGAATTGGCTACGAGCAGTTCCTCCGAGCAGCGTGCACAGAGATGTCCAGAAAACGAGGGCTGGACTTCCCTTACACCGAAAACGTGCCAATTCCGAGGCAAGTTCTGTTTTTATTCTTGTCCCCGTGGGATGGGTGACTTTAATATACCATGATGCAGTAAATGCCCCTGCTGTAAAAACAGACTCACGCTGCCTGCGGGGCTGTTTGGGCAGTCCCTGATGATGTCCGTCTCTGTCACGCTGCTGCCCCCATTCTCGTCCACCGCCCTCTGGATGTCTCTTTCTGCCACGGCCACGAGGAGCCCCACCCTGCTGTCTGCTCAGGTCAAAGAAGAACTGATGCGCTGGTTCCTGAGCAGATGGCAGGAAGGAAACAAAGAGGATAAAGATTTCAAATGTAAAAAATGCATGGCATACAGAAGAATAGCCAACAAATGTCAAATGTAATTTCCTGCTTTATGTGGAAGGAAAATCTCACACACACAGACACACACACACACATACTACCTCATCTACTGATGTGCTGAAGCCTGTATTTTGTGCATTTGTCTTGTCCTTTGTTGAGCGTCTGTAGGGGTTTTCTGTCACGTCCTGTGGCTGCTTCACCAGCTCTGATGGATCCATGGTCTTCATGGGGATTATGTTGAAGGCGTACAGATACTGCAGCGCACACAAAAATGTCACTTTATGGATGTTGGACAACCTCAATAACATAAAATACTGAAAGTGCAACATTATGCCAGTCTGTAATTATTCTTAGACTCCCTTTAATTTGAACTAATTATTTAAAAATAAAACGTACACAGTGCTATTTAAAGCTGGTGGTGTAAATGTGCTTAAAGAATTTCCCACAATGGGGAAGTTCCCATGTTCTTAAACTATAGGATTCTTCAGTCTTCAACAGCTTTTTGGAGGTTTATATGCAGGGGATCCGTGAAATTTTGGATACGCAGAACACTAATTTACATTTTTTTCCCCCAATATACTTTCATATTTTATCAGTGGAATGTTTCTGCAGCCCCTGAAACAAAGTGGGTTCTGTGTGTCCACTGTAAGCGAGTGTCGCTAAATGTCAATGAAGCAAAGTCTGCATGTAAAAAAAGCTCGGATTGTTATGTGGTTTCAGACTGAGTTGTGAGCCTTTCTGTCTGGGATTTTGGCAACATCAAAAGAATTCCTGAGTATCTTGCACCACACCTAGTTTTACTCTGAAGCCCCCCCCCCCTTATAGCAGGAAAACCTCTACCTAACAGGAATTTCTAAAAGGTACAAGCAGCAGGCTCTCATAACAACAAAATCGTTATATAATATAGACAGATGTTTACACACACACACACACCTTCTTCTTGGAAGGGTTATTGACACAAGCCAGGGCGATGAATCGACTGACGTGCTGAGCATTTTCCTGTAGGACAACGTGATTTCTGAGGATGGAAACAGAATCACGTGCAGAACATGTTAATAAAAACTGTAGATGTACTGTGTAGATCACAATTTCTACATTCTAATTTTAAAATTGTAATAAAATGTTAAATTATGAAAGGTGGCGTTACCTGACATTATTAATACTGATGAAGCTTCTTACTGTTGGAGCTGCTCTTGGTGGAGCTAATTCTAACTACATTCTATATCCAGCTGGTCATTGGTCTTTAGAGTTTTAAACACTTTTATGAAAGAAGTCATTTTAATCTTCCCAGTGTTTTTTTTTTCCCCGTCTTGAGTATGAGAGGATATGTTTTACAGCCCCATGAGGTAAATTTGGGATTGATTTGCTTCTGCAGTTTAGTACCTTTCTCTATCAGCCCTTCACTAACATTTATAACAAAGTAATGTTAATCCTTGCGGAATTTGATGCATGAATGTAGATAACTCTGATATTAAAACAAACTTGGCAATATGATTTTAAAGATTTGGCACATTTTTCACATCTTTAGTCTTTGGGCACACAAGCCCCAGGCTGTCTGAGACAACATCCGTTATTCTTTTGACCTGTAGCTGGAGAAAACATGTAAACAGCATGATTCTGAGAAGAGATCTGAAGGTTTTTTGTCTCTACGTTCTAGCTGTATTTACAGATGTCTGCTCATGGAAAAACCCCAAACAGATCTAAATGATTATACTTAAATGGGAAGTATATCTTTCAGTGCTGATTTATGCCTAGTAAAGGCACAGCCTTAATCAAAGTATGCAGTATTATTGACTCCCTCAACATTCCCGTAGTTCTCACTTTTTCTTTTTTTGTGGCTGTGTTCCATGGAAAGTCTGTATTACTACAGAGCACTTCCTGTCATTTCTGTCCAGCCTACCTGTATGGGAGTCTTTCATAGTGAGAGTCCTCTAGTGCAGCAAAGTGGTACCGTGGTTTCAGTTTGTCTCCAAGATTGGCAATACAGCTGCTTCCAAGCGACTCCGTGTTCACATCCTGCAAAACAGATCCATGGAACAAAAAACAGCACAGCCTATTCCTTAGTATTCAGTTATCCACTCTAGAGGCAGTTTGCTCAAGTGTCTGTTTGCATTTTTTATTAAGTGAAAACTAAAAAAAACATGTTTTAACTGCCTCAATCAAAAGAAATTGATTGGGTAACAGATAACACTAATGTTTCTGTATTGTGGACTTGTTACCGGGTTTTTTGCGTAGTGCCACACTCCACGGGGCCACTGCGATGTCAGCAAGATGTCGACCCCCCTGAACTTGGAGCTGCTGGTCAGCGGAGCCACAAAGGTTGACAGATCTTTGGACGTGAAACAGTGAGCTGGGGCAGGTTCCTGGAGGGCTTCTTGACCACTGACATAGGCAATTTGTAGTCCAGACACACCTGTAAACATACCTCGACGACCTAACACACACACACACACACACACACAGAGCCATGTTTCATATAGGACACTTGAATGTACAAACAAAGTGCTGTGTGGTGCCAGTTTCCCTTATTCGATAGGTCCCTAGGACCTAAAAGACGGGAAGTGATAAGCACCACAAGTGAGGGACATGTGGATACTGTTAGGAGAACTGATGTGCCCTGTGTGTATGTGTGCTTGTTCTTACCGAGATATGTGATTTTTTCAGCCAGCTCACAGCCATCAGCGCTGGGGAAGTTCTTTACTGTCTCCTGGCTCGCTGCTCCGAGGATGTAAGTGTCAATGGGAGCTGAGAAAGCACAAAAGAGACTTCAAAGGAAGAAATAGGAGCAGAAAATATAGATGGTTATAAATTCTGATATATGTGAAAAATGTTTTGGACAAGCTGCTACATTCAAGGTATTTAGCGTTTGGGGTTTGGTCTCTTATCAGGAGGACACTGACTTGTAGCTGAGAGGAACTGGGAATCTAACCAATAATCATTTTAGATAAGTTGTTGTTTTACATGGAGTTTGGAGATGAATTCGGAAAATGTCATAACAGCTTAACAGCTGCCCAAAATTGCAGCTCTTAAGTGTTGTCTTTACTGAAGGGCTGTGCTATAAAAACTGACACATCACTGACAAATCCTTCAGTTTCTCAATCCACCGTGAACCATATTAACCCTTAAATAAATCATATAAAAACACATTATGGCACATCATAAATTTGCACAGTCCTAAATCTGTCAAGTACTTTTGGTGTTTGGCTGTCTTTAAGCCTGAGCATTCACAGAAACATGCAACAGCATCCCCTGTTGTCACACTTTACAGTGGTGACAGAACATAGTGTAACGCTGGTCAAATGATCTGTGCAAAGTCGATTTCAAAGCTTCAGGTCATGGCTGTACAGAAAGTGTATGCACCTAGCTTTAGGTTTGTAAAGTCCTAAATGGCTCTTTGGTTGTTGGAAGCTAGTGTAACGGTCGCTTAACCCAGATGTTTGTACCTTTCTTAGCTCCTGTTTTGTACTGCTGCCACTCTGCTTCAGCCTCTGGGGTGGTTCCAAAAAACTCTCCAACACACAACAGCAGCTGGGGGGAAACAGCACAAGAGCATTCATTCGTCTGGTTCTATCCCAGCTCGACTACAGTGAAAAAAAAATACAGAGTAAAAAAAAAATTTTTTACTTGATTACATTTATCTGTTACTTAGCAAAGAAAGTTGTTACATTGATATTCATTTAAGATTAAAATGTGACTTTTCAAATATAACATTTTATGTATCTATTATACTATTGTATATATCTACGAACATAAAAATATGTTGCGATTACTTGTAGTTGGCTGAGGTGACACCAATCTTTCACTATTTAATTAGGGACTGCAACCGATAGTTTTTTTCATTATGAATTAATCTCCTAATTAATTTCTTCTTAAACTGATGAATTGTTGGATTGTCAAAAATTCTAAAAAGTTGAGCGAGTGTATGTCACACTTGGCTAGGAGAAGTTGTCCTTGGTAGTTACAGTAGATGGGCAACCACTCTACCCACTAATCCACCACTACTCTCTTCTTTAAGCACATTTACAATAGCTAATATTACCTTTGTATTTTCTACTTATGTACAATTTTGAAAGCAGGACTTTTAATTTACTTGTAAAGCACATGGAGTAACTAAAAAACTTTTATAGAAACATTTCAGAATTAGATTTTAAAATTAAAAAACATCTCACGTCAAACTGTCCCGTTTTCTTCTGGATGGTCTGGACTCGATTGAACAGAGCATTCAGCCTGCCTTTAACATCACCACATGCCAAGCTGCAAAGAAACACTCTGTTTAATTCTTCAATATTCAGTTATGTGTTTCAGTCACTGAAAGGTTCATCTTAAATTGTTACTTTTATATTTCGTGAATTTGTGTGCCAACAAGAAATATTGCATTTTAAGCTCCAAGAAATAGGAAATATTCCAATTACATGTTGGAATGCTATTAAATTAAGTATCAAAGTGACACGGGACTTAACAACAAAATAAATAGAAGTAATTTATAGGCATGTAGCACAGTGCAGGATTAAAATATTATACCACACACGAGCAAGGGACTATATTTTGTCATATCGGTTTTTAAACCAGAGTCCTGAACTTAACATAAACAGCTGCACAGGGCAAAAAAAATTTCAGATGTGCTGCCAAGGTTCTTCACCAGAAACACAAAACATGGCAAAGCTGAAAACTGAAATGGGGGCTGAAATGGGGGACTCACCTGCTGAAATGCCAGCAGGTGAGTCAAAATCTGAAATGTTTGGCTCTAACAAAAGACTCTGAAGACTGTTCACTGCTCAGTGTCTGCAGGCAATAGTGAAACATGATGCAGGTTTAGGGGGCGCCAGCTCTGCCATAGTGTTGGGGGATTTGATCACACTTCTCATCAATCCTAAAAAAAAAAATGGTAGCAGGTAGCTTCTAATTGTGCAATTCCAGAAGATGTGACTGGTCTTGGGTCTGTTCTGCGGCATGATGAGCCCACGCATCCAGCCAGTATCAAAAAGATAAATCTTCAAAGTTGAGAAAGATCAGGTAGTTCTGCAGCAGATTAAATACCCCCCACAGTAAAAAGTCTGTTTGATGAAAATTAAAGGCATTACTTCACTTTGGTAGGCAAAATTAACAGTAACACGTTAGGATTGAACTTAAAATGTGCATGAGGCAGGTTTAAATGTTTTACAATTAATGTAGTTTACATTAATGTAGACGTGTCTGCCGAATTGTTCTATCTCCACTAACGATTTACCGCTGATAATACATCACGCTTACGATATGCAGAAATGTACCAATATGTAAAACAACCTTAAATCAGTCAAATTTCAGAGGGGTTTGGCGAGGGTGTCGAGTTCCGTATGGATTTGAGCAGATCCTGCTGGCAAATGCATGAAATTGACCCACTGCATTTTCACTACAGTCTAAAAAGGTTAAGAAAACTTTTGTTCGGCACGTCCACATTTGTTCAAGTTTCAAGGAACATTCGGTCACATCATGGTTAAAATAACACAGATTCCATCAAATTCAACAACGACGAAATCTCACAAAACGAAACGTTAGTTAAACCACGGAAAGATTATTTAGAAATGTGAACTTACACTCTCACTGGCTGTTCTCCCATGCCTTAGCTATATAAAACCTCTAAGTTTTAAAATGTGCGATTTGGGCTTTTTGGAGCTTTAGTGTTTCGTACGTCACTAATAATTGCCCGATCGAGACACCAGCGGAACCACTTCTTTCTCATCAAACTGCGCTTCGTTTGAAAAAAATGTACTTGCGGTTTATACAATAACAATCAACTGGATCTATCTAGGTGCACATATTAGTTTAATGCCAACTTCATATTATGGAGACAATCTAAAAATAAATACGTCAGGCTGCTACCCGGACAAATTAATATAGCGGACAGAGTGGTTGCCAGGTATCAGGTTTGTGATGGCAAATTCACTTGAGTCAAGAATGAAGTTTTACAATTAATAAAATATTGTGTTGTCTATTAATTTTATTCTATGTGATCATCAACACTTCACGTATACTGTACGAGCAAGGAGGATAATAAGTGTGAAGATAATGTATGAATAAATACCTTCATATAATACTACTAATCTAACCTGCTTATATTTAAAATAGACATAATGCGTCTAATTTCTTTTACTCAAGAACAGTTTCAAACTGAACGACAAAACGGCTACAATCAATGTGGTCCCTTTGTGTTCTCTGTAGTTGTTATTTTCACCTTGTTGTAGTTTTGTGTATCTTTTATTAGTTTTGTCTTTTTGCATTGATTGTCCTTCCTGCTATTTGTCCCATTTCTTTTGATATGTTTTTGTGTCTCACAATGTGTAATATAAACATAAACAGAAGTATAGAGATAAAGTAACGCGCCTATTTAATAAGTAATGAGAAATTATTCCTTTAGTTGTTTTAATTATTTTTTACAAACATCAAATAATACAACTTGCAGCTTCCGGAAAACAGTCTTTCCTGGCAACCCCCCGTTGGCCCTCGCACGGCCGAGCCTCCATCCTGGCACTTACCTTCATCCTGGTAACTCACAAGTCCCCGGACCAAAAACAGGAAGTAAGTACCCAAATCAAAAGTAAAATTCACTTTCTGTTTGGTAGTCAAAGCCGGGTGTGTGGAAGACAGAGCTCCGAGTTGGAAAGAAACACCACAAAACACAAAAGAAAGCAACGGAAAACCAGAGACGCCATACGCTTGTCCACTAACATGGCGCCGGAGGTTTTTCGGCTTTCGTTTGACTGTGTAGCTTGGTGGATGCTAGCGGTTAGCATTTTGAAAAAGCTTCACCGAAAAGCGGCACAGCGTCTGTCTCTCGGAAACATCCGCGACGTCACTGCTCTTTTCTTTGTAACGTGCATGTTTGGTGGTCGAAGGTTGTTGTAACGTTAATGTAAAACCCATTTTGCATTTAAATCTGATTTCGTCAGGGCTCCTAATAGCGATACATAGAATCGGGCGCAAAACCCCATTTAATATAGACCATTATTATGCACTTGTTCGGATTCTCGAAATATATGTTTAATGTTTTCATGGTCCCGATTTGGTATTTGGCTCTTTTTTCTAACTGTCCATCGACCGCGACTAGTTTCGTGAAATTCCGGTCAGTGTGCTGGCTGCCTTGATCCTCCACAACATGCCTGTTCCGCTCCGCAGGAAATCAGTGGATGTCAGTGACCAATAGGCAGCTTTGTGCAAAACTTTGGGCAACGTAAAAACACCCCCCTGTAGCTAATATACATTAAAACGACATGTGCGTTTTCTAAAAATGGTTGAAAGTGTTATGTGCTGAAAGGTTCGTGAACCCTAGAAATGTTGTAGTTGAAAACTCCCCCTTTTGCAGAAGCCTGCTGTTCTTATTGTTGGCGTGATCCACTCCTCCCTACTGAAGTGTGTTTCTTAGAAGTCCAAGCCATGTAATAAAACACAACTGTACAATAAGCAGAAACTAAGGAAAGTGAAGTGCCCCTGGTATCTAACAACATTATGATTGGCCACATTATATAGAACCAAATGCTGTGGAATAAACATGCATTTGTCCGCTTTGCCCAGTTCGTAATTCAGCCTTGTCTGTGAGAAATAAACATGCTTCCCTTCATGGGGTTTCTGACCTTTTTATACTTGTTATTACTGTAATAATAAGTCAAACATTTGGCTGAATGTAATTTACCTTTGCCAGGTACAGGATGAGTTCATCAGCAGCAGATGACGAGGAGGCTGCAGATTTAGAAACAGTCAAGTCCCAGGACAGTGATGGGAGTATCATCCTGCACTGTCCTCCCAATGGTGGGTTTTGCACCTTTATCTTAACTCTTTTTTGATTTGCTTTATACATTTCCTCTTCTACATCCTCCTTATTTTGTTCATGTCTCCTTTTTTATACTGTTGCTCCCTTCCATGTTTTCCACACTTGGCTTTTCTCTTTTACCGGTTTCAGGCAAAATCCCAACAAGTGTTTTCTATGCAAAAACTAGGGACAAGACTGGCAGTATCTCTTGACTAATATCTGACTGGTTTGGGCTTTGTGTAATTTCTAAAGGAAAGTTACTTCTAGGCAAACATGATTTTGATTCATTTTCAACTAGTCAAACATTTTTTATATATTACCAAAAAGGTTGAGAGTTCATAGTGTCTGATGGTTTTATGTAGAGCTACTGAACAGGAAAATGAACATCTTTATACTGTAAGAGATAAAATAAGACCTTTTCAGATGCCACATGAGGCTTCAGGAAATAGTGATACAATTTACTTCCACTTGCTTATTTTGCCACCTATGTCAAAGTCATGACCTCAATAACTTAACAATTTTCATAGACAATTTAAACATGTAGCTGATTCTTGTATTAATGCACTTAAATTAATAATGAAAACTAATGTATATGTAAAGTCACTGCAGCTGTTATAGTTAAAAACGCACTGTACGTTATCTGTGTGTGTGTGTGTGTGTGTGTTTGTGTGTGTGTCCACAGATGATGACTCTGAGCCCCTTCAGAAGAAACTGCGTCTTTCTACAGAAGAACACGAAGACTCGGACACACAGCAGTTCTCTTTTGTCACCCTACCCAGTGAGACATTTGTATATGATATATATATGATATAATGTCGAACCTCAACATCCACACCAGCTTTGGTTAAACATAACCCTCAAACATTACTACAAGATATGTCAGCATGCATTAAATGTTGGGCTGCATTCAAGTCTTGGTGATTTTAATCAAACCCTAAAAACATGTTCTGTCTAGTAGCTGTAACCACTTTTTTTATATTCTCCTCTTCAGTGTCGGAGAGTGACGAGGGCTTTGAGGTGACAATGACGGCCACAGCCGACGGCGATCTCTCTGAGGAGGGCGTTGCTCAGATTCAGGTACAGGTAGCCTAAGGCTTCCTTATCAAAGATGTGTCAAAGATGAATCAGTCCTTACGCTTCACTTTTTACATATGACATGATTTTTTAAATCCAGATAGAGCTGGCAAATAACAAAAAAAATCACAAAGGTTTGTTTTTGTCAAATTTGTGGCTGAGGTCTTACAAATGCTTGTGTGTGTGTGTGTGTGTGTGTGTGTAGATTCTGCAGGAAGATGACAACTCTTTCTCGCCCAATCAGAAGACAGAAGTGGCAGCTGTTAGTCAGGCATGGTTCACTACAAAAGAAGACAAAGACACACTCGCTAATAAAGGTAAACAAAAAGGAATATGGTGGGGCAGGACATGTCCCCTTTTGTCCTCCTTCTTTTCAGGTGGATGAAATGCCACATAACATGCTCTGTTCACCATTTCTTCCAAATTAGGTCACAAGTGGAAGCAGGGCATGTGGTCTAAAGAGGAGATCGACCTTCTGATGGGCAACATCGATCAGTATGTAAAGGTAAGTTACTGTCACTGCCCTAATGCTCTTTATTTCTGTCATCTGCATATGTCAAGTCCTTATCTATGCATGTTATACATATTTGTACTGCTGCCTCTTTTTGGCTAATTTAGAGCAGAGGCATCGAGGACCCAGCAGAGATCATTTTTGAGATGTCCAAAGAGGAGAGGAAGGACTTCTACCGCTCTGTGGCCTTGGGGTTGAACAGGCCTCTTTTTGCTGTCTACAGACGAGTTCTGCGAATGTACGACAACCGCAATCATGTCGGCAAGTGAGTTTGTGAAAAGGAACGTGATATAAAACCCACTTTAATTGTATTTTTAATTTGTATTTTAATTTCGATTTGTATTTTTGTCCAAGGTACACTCCTGATGAGATAGAGAAGCTAAAAACGTGAGAAAAAAGAATCAGTTTTCATTATCATTGTTGTTTATCACAATTTATAAATTATAAAAATACATTTGGTTTGATTTTACATGGTTTGCCTCTCCAGGTTAAAAGAGAAGCACGGCAACGACTGGGCAACTATTGGAGCCGCTCTGGGTCGCAGTGCCTCTTCTGTCAAAGACCGTTGTCGACTGATGAAGGACACCTGCAACACTGGTACAGAGCAGCACGTTTGTCTTTGCAAAATTATGTTTAACAAATCTAGTCTGAAAGAAAAAGGTCTAGCAGTTTCCCACTGCCTCCAGTCTGGTACACTCTTAACTGATTTTTAAAATGTGGGAGACCACAGATTGTACAGTAACAATTCAGCCAGGGATCGCAAACTTGAAGTGTGTATGTGTGTGTGTGTATCCTTTTAAACAGGTAAATGGAGTGAGGAGGAGGAGAGGCGGCTAGCTGAGGTTGTATATGAGATGGCAGGGGTATCACCGGGTTCAGCAGTCACAGGAGGGGTCTCCTGGGCACTAGTGGCTGATCAGGTCCGCACGCGCTCAGAGAAACAGTGTCGGTCAAAATGGTTGAACTACCTTAACTGGAAACACAGCGGTGGAACCGAGTGGACGAAGGAGGACGACCTGAACCTCATACGCAGGTAAGGAGTTGTTCGTTGTTGTTGGAGTAAATCCACATTTAAAAACGTTACAGGAATCTGTGAGGATGAACAATTTGCTGCAGGATATCAGAGCTGGAAGTGGAAGATGAGAATGAAATCAAGTGGGAGGATCTCGCAGGCGGTTGGAGCAGCGTCCGATCGCCCCAGTGGCTGCGATCCAAGTGGTGGAGCATCAAGAGACAAGTAGCCAATCACAAGGATATTCCCTTCAATGGTACACATGGACACACACACACACACACACACACACACACACACACACACAGTTTTCAGTGAAAAAGTCAAAAGAGAAAAGAGTTGACACTCAAACATGTGCACGTGTGTTTTCAGTCCTCTTAAAGGGCCTCCAGGAGCTCATGTCCTCTCAGACGGCATCCGGACAAGTCAGTCCCTCGTCCTCTTCGTTTCAGATCAGACTCACCAGAGTGGAGGAGAACAGCCACAGCCCTAGTCCCAGTTCTGTGGCTGCGCTGCAGATTCCCGTACAGATCCCGCTGCAGATCACACATCTGGGTGAGACTGTGGGTTCTGTTATGTACATTTAAAGCTACAATATGCAACTGGGTATCATACTGGAAAACTAAACTACAAATACAGTACACTACTCTCCATCTGGGGCTTCAGGTGTTAGCCATTAATTAATTACAATCAGAGTCTGATATAAATTCCTAATTCCAAAGCTCCTAAATGGAACTTCATCAGTTTCTTTTGCACCTTTTCCTTATTTTTCTGTACACTGTCTCATCCAATGCCAGAATCAGGAGTTGCTAGCCTGCAAATCAACTATAGTAACGTCTTAGCTTCCACTGCAAGTGGAGCTGTGCATTCCAGTAACACTACTGATGCTGTTTGCACATCTGGATTTAAACATTGTCCATTGTATGTGGTTTGTTCTGACACTGGGTCTCTTTGTGTTTTTCTATAAGCCTCTGATTCTTCAGTAGCAGCCAGCGATAGTGAAACCATCACTCTGAACCCGGGGACTTTGCAGACTTTCGAGATCCTGCCTGTAAGATTTGATTTCACCAAGACAATAACAAAGTAGATATACCATCATAAAGCTTGTAGTTTCTTTTTCTACCTAAATGATGCTGTGAAAGCAACAAAAGAATCTCTAAACTAAAAATTAGAGAGAGGAATAAAGTGCAGGTGCAGTGATCTCTTAAATAAGGTGTTTTTACCAAATAAATGTGATCGTTTGTTTCTCTGTGTTTTCTTCCCCCCCAGTCTTTCCACCTTCAGCCTACCGGCACCCCGGGGACCTACTACCTACAGACGACGCCCAATCAGGGCCT